>NC_060951.1:58669868-58673256 GCF_022045245.1 Lucilia cuprina | reverse complement strand
GTCTAGTCTATAGTCTAGTCTATAGTCTAGTCTATAGTCTAGTCTATAGTCTAGTCTATAGTCTAGTCTATAGTCTATTCTATAGTCTAGTCTATAGTCTATAGTCTATTCTATAGTCTAGTCTATAGTCTATAGTCAAGTTTATAGTCTAGCCTATAGTCTAGTCTATAGTCTGGTCTATAGTCTAGTCTACAGTCTGGTGTATAGTCTAGTATATAGTCTAGTCTATAGTATAGTCTATAGTCTGGTCTATAGACTAGTCTATAGTCTAGTCTAATTTACAGTCTATAGTCTTGTCTTCAGTCATGTCTATAGTCCAGTCTATAGTCTAGTTTGTAGTCTATGCAATATTCAAGCCTATAGTCTGGTCTGACCCGGTTCAAACTCTGCTGGTTGTTAAAAATTATAAAATTTTTGTTGTCATTATTAACATAAATAAATTTTCCAATTATTAATTCATAACAATTTTTCTTCTTTAATTCCACTTTTGTTTGATAAACCTTTGATACCCCTATAATAATTGCAAAATATTGAAATGTAACTTTCTAGCCCCTGTTTAAAATACAATTTAAATTTCCCTTTTACCCACTTACATGTTTATTTTAATTTCCCTTACAATTAAATTGGGTTAACATGTAACATTTTTGAACTTATAATTTATTTAAAATACATCTCCAGCATTTTTGAAAATAAAAGTGCATTTTTCTAATAAACATTTGCCATAAGGCACAACAACTTATTTTTTTTTTAATGAAGTTATTAATATACATTTTATATTAATATAAACACATTAGATGAATATGACTTCATTCAATCATGTTCATGTTGTTGTTTTACGTTAAAGTAAAACCATCATTTAAACAGGAGGTGCGGTTCAAATTTTTGTTATAACACATTGTAATGTATTAGTTTTCTAATTATAAATCATATACAGCGATAACCAGAACTAATAATTGACATAAAGTGCAATATTTTTATTATTTATAGTAGACCCCTATGTATGAATGTATATAACAAAAATGTGCGAACCTTGTTTTTTTCTAATA
This sequence comes from Lucilia cuprina, assembly GCF_022045245.1. Lineage (NCBI taxonomy): Eukaryota > Metazoa > Arthropoda > Insecta > Diptera > Calliphoridae > Lucilia > Lucilia cuprina. The sequence continues at coordinate 58,672,210 of NC_060951.1, read as the reverse complement.
AGTGTGTGAATGTGGTTTTATTATGTTGTATTACTGTTCCTGCAAAAAATTTACAATTGCAAATAATTTTTAGATTTTTTTTTAATTTTGTTAAAACCCAACAAATTCTCGATATTTATTATTAGCACTCTTATCGCAAATCAGGGTATTTATGGTGCTACCCATATAATAATTTTTAAAGTTAATTAAAATACTAAATTTTGTCACTTTTTGCTATGACAAATTTTTTTCTGTTTATATAGAATGGAGGGAGTAAATAATTAAACTACCCTTATGTAAAAAATTACATTAGACTTTTATTAAATATATTACTTCAGGATGAACTTAATTGTGGAAATACCCCGATGAAAATTTTCTAAACAATGACCCCCTATATAAAAATATATTGCAATAATTTTTACCAGAGAACTTACTTGTGTATCTTAATTAATAATATCTCTACTTTTATCTTTATTATAAAGTTATAAATATGTCATAATATTATTACAAACTAGAGCCTGAAAATTTTAGTAATTTTTTTTAATTTAATTTTTTTTTTTTTTTTTTACAGAAATGGGAACTTTATGTCCTTAGTCGTTTGGGCTGGGATTTATCGAGTGTAACACCATTGGATTTTTTGGAATTATTATTAATACGCCTGCCTATAAGAAGTTCAAAATTTCCCGATTTAGATTTGGATAAAGTGCGACAGCATGCACAAGCTTTCATATCATTAGCAGCCAAAGGTAAGACGATACTACATACATATTTTAACACCACACTACACTCACTTTGCTTAACTTAATTATTTAAACAATAACTTACAAAGATCAGAAAAATATCAACTACAATTATTTACTTAACGTTCTCTGTTCAACTTGTTAAACTTGAAAAAATGAAAAAAAACCAAAGACACACTTACTGAACAAAAGATAAATAGAATCTTTTATGATCTTGATTAACTGCTTAAATAATCAATTTTGTCTTGCTTTAAAGTACGTACGTTTTTCTTACTACTAGTAAATCTTTTTCTTTTAAAAATTTGTCATACATTTTTGCATCTATATTCCTTGTCTGGGCCTTTTGCCATTACCTAAGTGAGTGAGTAAGTTATTTTTTTGTAGTATATACACACTTACTATTTACTTTGTATTTAAAGAATTTAAGTGATAGAGTGCAAAAGGAATGGAAAATACATAAAACTAAAAAGAAAACACCACATTCCTTGGTTGTTTGTCAATAAATGTATGTCAATTACTTGTATTTAGCATTGACTTTAGATCATTTCTTCTGCTTTATACTGTGTTTTTCTTTTTCTCCTCTTTTTTTTTTAAATCAATATTAGCTTTTTTATACCGTTTTTTCCACGAGCCTTTGGAGATAGCTTTCATTTGGCCACTTTACAAATCCAACCTTGAGTACGTTAGTTATAAATTTACCTAATACTAAGTAATGTACAAAGTACTCAAAATATTACAATTTACTCAATTTTAGCCCTAATTTACTAAGAAAAAAGTACTCTGATTCTAATTTCCTTTTCGATCACAAAAATTTTTCATAATGTTCTTACAGAAAAGTAAAAAAATACCTTTACAAAATATACTCAGACTACAATGTAATACTATTTTACAAGAGTACTTTTTCTTATTATTTTTCCTATAGAAAATTACTTTTCTTGACTAGTTAGCCGTAAAAAAAGACTTTAATTTTGACAACTTTTCCAATAGAAAAAGTACCCATATTCTGACAATTTGTTCTACTGGAAACTATGTAAGAATCTGACTACTTTTCTTATAGAAGAAAAGTACATAGCTTTTTACAGCTTTTCCTGTAGAAAAAAGTACTACTATTCTAACTACTTTTCCTATAGAAAAAGTACTACAAATTCTGACAACTTTTCCTAGAGAAATTGTATTTAAATTCTGACAACTGTTGCTATAGAAAAAGGTTATAGATTTCTATAGAATAAGTACTCCGGTTGTGACAAATTTTCTTTACAAAAAGTTCTCAGATTCTGACAACTGTTTTTGTAGGAAATGATTCTGACAAATTTTCCTATAGAAAAAGTACTTAGATTCCAATAAATTCCCTATAGAATAAGTACTCATAATCTGATAAACTTTCCCATAGAAAAAGTACTCAGATTCTGACACTTTTCGTATAGAAAAAGTACTCAGATTCTGACAACTATTCCTATAGAAAAAGTACTCAGATTCTGACAACTTTTCCTATAGAAAAAGTACTCAGGTTCTGATAACTTTTCCTATAGAAAAAGTACTCAGATTCTGACAACTTTTCCTATAGAAAAAGTACTCAGATTCTGACAACTTTTCCTATAGAAAAAGTACTCAGATTCTGACAAC
>NC_060951.1:58571724-58669768 GCF_022045245.1 Lucilia cuprina | reverse complement strand
AGACTAGACTATAGACTAGACTATAGACTAGACTATAGACTAGACTATAGACTAGACTATAGACTAGACTATAGACTAGACTATAGACTAGACTATAGACTAGACCTGTTGACAAAATGACAGCCTACCAAAAGAGGGCGTGGCATCTCCAGAATAAAATAAATTTTAAATTATTATATCTGAGAAATTATAATAGAATCCATAAGTTCAAAACCACTTTAGTATCGCCATGAATATTTAGAAAAGAATGGTCTGAATAAGGAACTTTAGAACACTGGGTATAGCTGGTATGCACTTAAATATAATTTTTGCACTTGTTTCATTTGGAAATTTGCTTATAGCCTTCAAACTTTACAATGCTGATGTCAGATTCGATACATGTTTTAACACAAAACTATAACTATTTTTTGTTCTCCCCTTATTGCCACCTACAAACATCTTCAAGAAGCGTGTTTTTTTAATTTTTTATCGTTTAAATGCAAAAAAAAAACACTACAACAATATTTTTTTTTCTCTACAAAGTTGCAAGCGCCACTGATAATAAAACTTGAAAAAAAAATACTTATAAAAAAAGAAAATAAATATTAAAACATATTTTTTGTACTTGTAAAAATATACTGACAAGATATATTATTGTTTTAACATGCTTGAAAGTTAAATTATTACCGGCAATATACTTATCTTACTACTCAGCTGGCGTATATAGACAAAAAGAAGATATGGCGTTTTTTCTATTTTAAACATTGTACTTAATATAAATAGTTGTTTTATAATGAACTGAGAGCAAATAATTAAATAATATAAAGTATAATTGGCTGGTTATGGAAGTTGGAACAAAATATTACTACATCTTCAAAGAGGCGGAATAAATGTTTAGAAACATTTAAATTTGTGTGAACTCTTTAATAATGATACAGATTTTATAATTTAATTAGTTTGCAGAAAAAATATTTGCATGAGCTATTTTGTATAATGTAATTACTGTATGAAAAGTTTTTAGAGTAAAATTACAAACTTATATAACTTTTAACAATTTCAAAAAGTTATAAAAGTTTATAGTTAAAAAAAAATTGCAGCCCTTGAAATTTTTTCTAGGGCTGCAATTTTTTAATTCCTGTTTATTTACAGTTCTACTATATATACTTGCTATAGAAAATTTAAAAATTTATGCATTCCTATACCCTCTAATTACCGGCAATTCGTTGCACCTGAGCCATTGAAATTGTAGCGTAGCAGACGAGTAATCGTTAAATAAACTTTGAAAAATAAATAAATAAATGCAAAAAAAAAAACTAAAGAATTTATGTTCAATATAACAATTTTATTTGTGTTAACCTTGAATAGTTCTAAACACTTGAAAAACTACAATAATTTGCAATTATGTGGCACGTCGTTAAGTTTTTCAATTACAATTGATATGAAAATTGAATAAAAAGATATAATAATATTAAATTTAAAATAAAAACATAATAACAAATTTATGTTTCTAAAGAGAGGGAAAATGAAATATACACGTCCGGTACCAAATTGACACCAAAGTGTTGATCATTTTTCTATAACATCGATTGTCAAAGTACATACATACGTATGACAACACTTTGTAATGTTAACAACGCAACGTTTCGCAACAATTCGTCAACAACCAATCCGTTGTCAATAATGAATTTACCACGTTTGATAACATTTAAACAATGTTTGTATATACTTTGACAACGGATGTTATTGAAAATTATAAAAACTTTGGTGTCAATTTGGTACCAGGGATATATATTTATTTTCCTCTATGTAGGGGTCTCTTCGCTAAACTTTGATCTTATCAATTCCATTTCAAAATGCCAAGTAATTTTTTTAAAAGGAACAGAAATACACCTAAGCCTCCACCGAACCTATTGTGCCTTTACAAGTGGGTCTAGCGAGAATCGAACACACAAACTAGCTCACTAAACCATCTGATTAATCACATTATCACAACTTTTTTCTACAACTTTTTCTTAAAAAATGTACTTTTAACGTGAAAATGTTCTCAAAAATTTTTTTTCTATAAAGAAGGACTCTTAACTTAATAACTTTTTCTGTAGAAAATGTTCTCAAATCAAGACAAGTTTTTTGCAGAAAAACTTCAATAATGTAAGACGTTTTTTTAGTAGAAATAGTTCTCAAATTGAGATAACTTTTTTCTTAAAAAAGTGTGTTTACATCTTGACAAGTTTTTCAAAACAAAATGTGTTCACATTGTGACAAAATTATAGAATATTTGTTCACATTATGACAAGTTTTCCAATAGAAAATGTTCTCAAGTTTTTTTTATAGAATAAGTGTTCACATTGTGACAAGTTTTTGCATAGAAAAAGTGTTTATATTGTGATAAGTTTTTTCATAGAAAAAAGTGTTAACATTGTTTTTCTTTAGAAAAAGTTCTTATATTGTGACAAGTTTTTTTTATAGAAAACGTTCTCAAACTGTGACAAGTTTTTCTATGGAAAAAGTTCTCAAACTGTGACAAGTTTTTCTATAGAAAACGTTCTCGAATTGTGACAAGTTTTTCTATAGAAAAAGTTCTCAAATTGTGACAAGTTTTTCTATAGAAAAAATTCTCAAATTGTAACAAATTTTTCTATAGAAAAAATTCTCAAATTGTGACAAGTTTTTCTTATATTGTTTCTATAAAAATATTGTTTCTATAAAAAAAAGCTTGAGAATTTTTTCTATAGAAAAACTTGTCAAAAATTGTAAAAAGATTTTTTTTAAAGTTCTCAGATTGCAACAACCATTTGTTCTCAAATTGTAAAATCTCTTTTCTTTATTAAAGCTCTCACATCTATAAAATAAAATTTGTCACTGTGACGGACTAGAATAGCGACTCAAAGATTAAATTCTGACCAGTTTATTACAATTTGAACTAACTACTTTGACTATTATGACTCATGTTAAAGAAATTTTTTTAAACTTTACAACTTCAAGCTAACAAAAAAATTAACACAAGTGTTAGAAATATGACGTAACTGGAAACTATCTATTAAAAACTAATAATAATTTACCACATTGTGGTAATAAAACAAAATTCTTTGAAATATAAAAAATTTTGTTTATTTTTCTTTCTTTCTCTCTCTCTTAATTCACTTGAAACCGGAAATGAACATCACTTAATTCATTGATCTTTATAAGCCGCATTTACCACATAGTATAAGCTGGTGCAGCATAATAATAATTTTTTGTGAATTATGAAAAAAAACGCTTGTTTGTTTTAATACGCAAAAATATTTAGTATTTTAAACACATGTCATACGATTGTCATAAATTCAAATACAATTCATTGCCACGATCATCAACAACAACGTCATAATGTTGATGACGATTATATCATCATAATCCTGCGACTACTACTAATACTACTACTACTAGTACTCCTTTCAACAACCCTGTTATCAAAGTCATAAACATACAATTTGTTAACAGACCACAGCAGGCCGGTCTTTACCTTGTAGTACATTTAGAGGATTTTTAAGTGTGTGTGTGAATGTGTATTTTAATATTATATTTTAGTTTCTTTATGATATTTTTCTTTGTAGACTTTTGTTTGAAAAACGTTTTTGCTATAAAACAGCTATAAATTTAAAGACTTTGTATTTTTTTCATTAAGTTTGTTTAATGGAGTTATTAATTTTGTATATGTTTAAATAAAATGTTGAAAAAAATATTTAAATGACCATTTAAAATTTACTATTGTGGTGATAAATTTAAAAAAGGGTTTTTTTTAATATGAAGTGTTAATAATAAAATGTTGTTAAATTATTAATTAAACAATATAATTTGTAAAAAATTGATATTTTTAATATTTTATATAGAGTTCTTAAAAATGGCAAAAGTCATAAGACATAAATTAAATCAAATCTTGGAACAATCTATGAGAAACACTTTCTAGAATTTAACTATTAAAAATCTGTAAAATTGAATCTTTGGAAAGGAAATTACCTAATCATACATAAGAAAACCTTAGCATATTTTTAGGATTTATATTCTAACAAAAACAAGACTTTTAAATACTGTCTGCTAAACTCATTCCTTATCTATTTTAAAAGTATTTTGTCATTATTCTCACTTCAAATCTAGCATAATTATTTAAAATATCTTTTTAATTTAAAGATTCTTTAAATATCTATGGCAATTTTTCGCACAGGTCTTTAAGTCCTTAAAACAAAATACTGGTTTAGTTTGCTGCTATACACAAACATATTTAAATTTTATTTATAACTACAGACAGACAGACCGACAGACAGACATATGTAACAACTTGTTAAGAAGCCGTCATGTATTTTGCACTCTGCTTAGATTTAACATTATGATTGTGTTATTATCAGTGAAATATGTCTGAATATCATAAAAATATTGATTAAAAAAAGGAGACCACAATTAAGTTTGCTAAAGACTTAATGACATGAAATGTTGGACTATTTAAGTTTATATTTGAAATATTAAGTTGTTGCCTCATAACTTCTTGTTTTTGTTACTGTTTAATATTGAAAAATACCGCCCAAAAAATTACTATACTTAAGATCCTTTGATTATGGTCACATAACTCCCAATATATGCTTTTTATATCTTTTTCCTTTTTTAACACTTTGAATGGAGACAAACAAAAAGAAATCAAAAACAAAAAAGCCGAGAAGAAACAGCTCTTTAAAAATATTTTCCCATAAAAAAATATCCTCCTTCGAAGGCAGCTAAATGGATATACATATGTAAGTGTTTAGATGTGTAAGTAAGAGTGCATATATCTTATCATGTGGACTAGTCACAGGCTCTACATGCAAACCAGACCAGTCTGACAAAGAACATCGGCAGTAACAAGCAATAAGTACAACAGCAACTTTGAAAATTTTTAACGACAGACATTTTTGCATGTTCAGTTCAAGGCAGAGTAATAGTGGCAATGAATCCAAAGTTACGTCGTAGCCATTGTACAAAAAAAAAAAATATAAAGAAAGAAAGAACACAGACAGACGGACAATATACACAAGTGACGTGTTTGGAATTCTTAAACGGTTTTAAGCGACGAAATTGTACATACACATATACCACATAGTTTGCTTTCGTTTGTCGTTTTATTCCGTTTCTATTAGTTAATTTTTAGTTTGAGTTTTGTTGTTGTTTTATTTTTCATTTCATACATGAATTTATGAATGAATGTCAGAGTCAAAACCACTACCACAACCACTGGCACCACGTCATTATCATCTTCAGCACGAATTACATCATGATGATCATCTGCCACTTTAGCAAAAGAGAGAGATAGAGAGAGAGAGTAAGCCAAAAACCATCATCATCATCATCATCATCATAATGATGAAATTTACATTCATTTAAGTAGTAGATTTTTTTTATTCTCCTGCATGCAGTAAAATATTTTTATATGTTGCATGTTGTACATACAATATTGTATCAAGTCCGAAGGGCATCTTTTGTGTCGCTGTTCTCAACAAGTCTAAATTTATTTCGCATAACAAGCTTGTTGCAATATTTGTTCATACCAGTGAGTAAATGAGTGTGTGTTTTGTTTCTATAAGTTTAAGTTTACATAAGTTCGTTACATGTTAAAATTATTCCTCATGTTTGTTTATTTGTTTTTTAATTCTTGTCTTCATTCTTTCTTGCCATCACTAGCACCACCAATCACCACCACCGCCGCCGCCGAAGTCTTAGCTTTCTTAAGTCAACCACCACCATGATGATCACTATGATCATCAGCACCACTTCACAAACATACAAACATACATATGTGCCAAGCAAGCAAAATAATATTTTTGCCAAGTCCTCCACCTCCTCGGTCTCTCCTTTTTTTCGCATATTCACAGACTCTGTGTGGCGGCCAGTTTCTGTCAGTCGTCATCGCTGTCTTCATCGTTTGGCAATTCATGCCTAAATTGTAGAAGAGACGTATGAATGGTGTATATATTTGTGATTTGCATTTAACAACATCCCAACTGCACTATGGTGCTGAGAGAGAAATTTAACATTCCAACAAAAAGAGTTAATTTTCATAAATGAAAAAGTCAATATACAAACTCCTGAAGACTAGATCTATAGATCGCATACTTATGATCATTAAGGAGCATTGGCTTTAAGTTCATATTCATAATCGTATAAATCAATAAACAAATTTGTAAGAACTATATCTAAATCGAATACTTACACGATCGCAAAAGATCAAGTTTTGATTATTATTTATCAATTAACGGTAAAATAGGTGCAATGAAAATGATATTCATCTTCAAAAGAAATGAGATCAAAAATCCAACTTTTAAACTCTATTTAATCATGATCTTCAAATAAATTACAATAGAAAACCATATAAACTAGATCAAACATTTTTGATCATTAAAGATCTCTAAGATCCAAATATAAAATGTTATTAAAAAGTATTTTAAAACGATCATGAGTTCAACTTTAAATGAGGCCAAAGATTCAGCTTCTGAACGTAATTAAACTTTAACTTGGAACAGAAAATTATTAGATTTTATCTAGATCGAACATTATTGATCATCAAAGATTCCCAAGATATAATTATTAAATGTTACAAACAGGTATCTTAGAAAATTAAAATAAATCGAATAGATTGAATAAATCGATCAATAATTTAAATAAAAATTGAAAACTAAATCGAAAACATGATCTTTCAACGTCAAAAGAAAATATATCAAAGAATCAATTTTTAAACGTCAAAAGATTTAGATCAGATCGAACATTATCATCATCAAAGATCAATTGGCTCCAAGTTTCAAGTATTAAATGTCATTAAACGGTATCATGGACACATGAACCGAAACGATCTTCAACTTCAAAAGCTTCATATCATTGCTTTTGAAGTTGAAGATCCATCTTTTCGATGTTATTAAACAGTATGTTGGTTCTTAATGATCTTCAAAAGTAGTAAAAATGTAAAACTAATTTAATAATTACTGATCATGATCTTTAACTTCAAAAGATCCAAAGATCCATTTATTAAAGTCCTTAAGCGATATTTTGGTTCTTAATAATGATCTTCAAAAGTAATAAGAAATAAGATCAAACGAAGTTATACTTCAGTCTAACTTAAAGTGGATCGAACTACAAAAGATCTCTTTAAACCGCTTGTTGAAGCACACTAGGACCCAAACTGAGACTGAGACGAAACAGACTAACTGAAAGTTAGAAAAGACCAATTAAGATGAAGATTTCATATTTTTAATATTTTCTACACAAAAAAAAAAAAACTTCAACCCATTATGCAACCACATGACAATTGTCATATAAACTTTTCTTTGCAAAAAAAAAAAAAAAGAAAGGACAGCAACTCAAAAAAAAACTGCTTAATAATAATGAAGTAGATAGAATATTAAGTATTCAAAACTGAGTATGATTTGCGGTGCAAATTAACATATTTTTTTTTATTTGCAATTTTTTGTTGCTTTCTTCGTTTTTGGAACTTGCAACGATTCGTTTCTTTTTTTTATGATTAAAAACAATTTTGCACAACAAAAGTTAAAGTAAGTGAAGGCATAAGACGACGACACAGGATGTGGAAACAGCATATAACTAACTATTCGTAGATTTTTTTAAAAACCAAACTTAAATGTATATTGAATGAAATGGTTTTCAAACAGGCTGAATTCTCAATGTAACTATAATTCAACAATAAAATACAACCACGGCAAAGATGATGATGTTGATGAGTTGTGTGGCTGGAGATGGATGATATTGAAAAAAAAAAAATGTTAAAGAAACAATTGTAAAAATAAGTGTGTAAATCTTAATTCATGCGGACACAACAAAATTCAAACACCACCACCACCGCCGCCACCATCACCATCATCATTTTTCGCCACCACAATGCCTGTAAGAAAAGGCGCAAGAAAAAGTTAATGTAACATACCGTACCCAATACAATTATTTTCAGAAGCTATAAAGAGTAACCACCAGCATCCTATCACATGTGTACGAATGTTTGAATGATCTGTGAATAGTCATGTTAAGTTTGCCTTTTTTTCATACATTTAATTCATTTTATTTTATTTCGGTTTTTTTATTATTTTTTGGTTTTTTATTTCTCCTAAGAAGGATTGTCTGGGAGGGAGTTTTAACTGGCGGTGGTTTGAGACACAGAGAAATTTATTTTTTTATATTTTGTTTTTCAAAATGCATATTCATCATCATTTTATGTTTAAATTCTTTTTGTAAATGATGTGTGCATAATCTTTGTGAGACTAGAGATTTTTTTATTAAAAAAAAACTAAGTTATAGATCAGACAACCGCTGAATGAGGTTGTCTGTTATAGAGTACCTTGTTTGGCAATTGAATTTTCAAAACCATATAAAATTTACACTTGTGGTAAATGCTATTTTTTTAGATTTGTTTTTAATTTTATGTTTTTCGCAGCTTAAAAATTTTAACTCATTCATGGAATAATTTAAGATCAATTACAATAGTTTTGCTTGTAAATGTCAAATACAGCGGAACAGCCAGTTTTCCAGACTTAAATATTTTGTATTTTTTTAGATTTCTTTAAAATCATTTAATTAAGATAGTGTGCTGAATTGATAATTTTTGGTTGATTATTGAGTATAAGATAAAAAAGAAACATTAAATCTGTAAATTGTAAGTCTTTACAAAACTATAAACATAAGACGAGTAAAAAATGTAAAAACTATGACTATTTGACTACTCAATTTCTTATCTTCATAAATGACCTTCTATGTCAAATTTCCAACTCTATATACTCTTTTTGCCGATGACAGCAATATCTGCTATTCATCTTCATTCAATTATAGGCCAAGTGTTCTGGAGATTTGGGGCAATGAGGCGCAATATGAATATCAATCAAGGCTTGATAAAAATCTCTGAATGGTGTCGTGTTAACAGACGCATGCCAGATAATGTTGGTCGGTTTTTGAAACGGTGTAAGACATACTTTACTACATCTGAACTTCTTACTATTAACACCATTTATAACGTCTACGGAAAATGGAATACAACTCTGTATGGGCTGTAGCTTCGATGACAATTTTGAAGCTAGTCGACCGTGTGCAAGAGAGAGCAAAGAAAGTACTTAGGGTATCCAACACTATTGATTCTCTGGAGCTATAAGGAGTGAGATCGAAAAATTCTTAACATACATATATGTTTATAAAAAAGAAACCACTAAACTTACAGCTTTATTGTTTTTTTTTATTTGATTCAAATTATTATTACAATTTACAAAAAAAAAAAAAATATTTTTGTAGTTTTAATCACTAGTGATGAAATTTTGAACCCTTTTCGGAAACCCTTCCATTAACGTTTTTATAGTGCTTTCTGTCACTTTGGTCGAACATGTAGTCCATCTCCGTTTAAAATCTACCACACTTTTGGACACCTTTTTTGTACTCTTCAATTCTCTTTTAACAAGAGCCCAATATCTCTCCACTGGCCTTAGCTCCGGGCAGTTTGGAGGATTTGCCTCTCTTGGTACAAATACCACATTATTGTTCTTGTACCACTCAAGGGCTTGTTTACCATAGTGACAGGATGCCAAGTCAGGCCAAAAATAAGTGGACACATTATGAAATCTTATGAATGGAAGCAGCCTTTTTTGTAAACATTCCTTGATGTAAATTTCGGTATTTATAGAGCCCGTTGTAACAAATGATTGACTTCTTTTGCCGCAACTGCATATTGCTTGCCATACCAAGAACTTTCTGGGAAATTTTGTCTGCTTTTGGGTCCTAAACTTTTCTTCAACATTCCCTCGAGCATCAGCAACATAAAACTTTTGACCTGGAAGTTGCGAAAAATCTGCCAGAACATACGTTTCGTCATCCATTATGCAGCAAGAATATTTTTTTATAAAACTTGACTTCAATTTCCGTGCTCTGTTTTTGGCCTCTAAATTTTTAGCAGCGTTCCTGCCAGGAACTCTTTGAGCCTTGTATGTTTTTAAACCTGCATTAGCTTTAACTTTTCGTACCAAATAGTCCGAGCACTGAGCTAACCGAGCTGCTTTCCTACCGGATGTGTTGGGAGCTCTTTTGAAAATGCGTTCTATTTTTTTGGCTTTAGAAACATCATGTGGACCATTCCTTCTACCTGAACCAGGTTTTCTATCAACTGACAAGTTCTCCCGGTACTGTTTAATAACATTGGAAACAGTTTGACGGCAGACCTTTGTATGCTTGGCCAACTTTTTGTAAGACCAAGTTGGGTTTAGTTGAAAATATTTAATAATTTCAGTACGCACTTTTTTCTGGTCACTCATTTTAATCAGATTAACAAAAAAATTAATATAATTGACATTACACATAATAACTGACATGTTTTTCAAAGGTAACTTGATCAAAAAAAAATATCATATAATACTTTGGTTGAAAAATGTAATGAAAAACGTGTGTTAAGAATTTTTCGATCTCACTCCTTATATACTATAATGGATGTGTTCCTCTGAAATTAAGGTACTTATTCCCGATATCCGTATATTTTTACGCATTTGTGTTCTTGATGAGAACAACGTAAGATGTATTTCACTGATAGAAGATAGAAATCTATACTATAATGGAGTGTCTTCCTCTGAAATTAGGGTACTCATTCCCGAAATCTATTTGTTTTTACACAGCACACGAATCTCATTAAGAACACACCCTTTTGTGGTCGATTGGCCAGTTGACTTATTACAGTCAGCGGCACTATTCGTATGTGGAACAAACTTTCTGCAGAAGTATTCCTCGTCATTTTCGATGTTGAAAGGTGTAAACCAAATGTCCAGAAACACTACTCCTTCTATCATCCCTCTCACAACCTATTTTCCTAGTTTCAGTAGGGGTCATAGCCTGAGAGCTGGTCCAAGAAAAAAATTGACGTAATCCATCATTTCGAAAGCATATCGAAGTAAGTATGGCTTTTCTTAAACCAAGAACGAAGTACATACTTGATTCATGTACGAGAAACCTAACTTAAGTCTTTATTGAATCAAAGTGATCTTACGATTTATTTTTTTTTTAAGAATATTCGGTTTGATTTTAATTTAAAAAGCATATTTAATTTGGGACTTAAATAATAATAATTTAAGAATGTAAAATATTGAACTAATACCGCAATGGTGTTGATTTAAGCAAGATTCGTACTTGATATTATAAAATTTAAGCAAAAGAAGTTAATTACAAAAAAACTTAATAAACTGACTTTAAATATGGTGATATAACACAAAACTAGTTCCTTGGAGTTTTCTTCTCTTTATAACACACGTAGGAACCTGTTGTGTATTTTAAACAACTGTCAGGATCCTAAGTTTCTGATTGGCGAACCAAAGCAGTTCCAATTTAAATATGTATTAAAAACCCATTAATACACATTCCAACAAAATCAATTGTTTGTTCTAAAATCAAATTATGACTCATGCAGAATATCAAAGAAAAATTAAAAAAAAAAAAACATTGAATCAATTTATTAAAATAAACTGTAATAGAATCCTACAACAACTCACCCCCAGACACAAGAAATCTGTAATAATACAAGGAATTTTATTTCCATTTAAACAACAAACAACATGTTGCTGGCAACACAAGAAATGGAATTTCATTGATGAAAAAAAAAAATAACAAAAAACAAAAACAACGATAAACAAGAGCAACATAAATAAACTACAATTATACGTTTCTCGGCTATATGTGTCTGTTAAAGCTAAAGGACCTCACAAGAGTATAATGTGTGGGCCAGCACACATACACTACTAATACTTTACTGGAACAACAAAACTCTACAGCAGACAAAGCTTTCGACAAAGTGGATATTCACATACTGTCTGTGCCACCAAAAACAAAATCTGCACCATAATCAGACATTGAATGGTCTTGGAAGAAGAAGTAGAAAATAATAAAAAAAAGTTTATAATCAGTAAAAATATGAAGCAGTTTAATCAAAACCAACGAAACACAAATAAAAATCTCCTCGAAAATCCTCATATTTAATGTAAACAATGCAACAAAAGCAACAAAACACTAGTTATTTTAGTTATATGATCATTATGATGTTGTTCGTTCTTATGTAATCTGTACAAAATTTTTATGGATTCAACAAACTTTAAAACATTGTTCAACAATATATACAAACTCCATCAGATACACTTACTGAACCAGGGAAAAAAACTTATATCTCGTATATTGTCAAATACTTAAATAAACATTGAAAAATTTAAACAGAAATACAAAATCGAATCTTCAGCAAAAATCTTCAAAGGGAAAGGTTGTTGTTGGTGGATTCAGTTTTTTTTTTTCTTCTTCTTCGTCAAAATCACTGGTAAATCTAAACGCCAGTTAGTATTTAACAACAAAAAAAAACATATTGAGAAAAAAATTAATAAAATATCTTGTGAATATTGTACATTTCACAGCATACAACAAGTAAACAAAAATTTACAATAAAAATAAGAATGTTTAGTTTAAGAATACGATTAATCGGGTACGTATCAAAACGATTCAATTTTATTGCAGGAGATTTAGTCTCAATCATGATGATTTGTTAAAAACTTTTGAAACATGCAAATCACAATGGTAAAAGTATTTACATGACGATCACTTTTTGCAAGATCGATCGCTAAGTGAGTGGCAGCAATATACTTGCGATCGCTAGCTTGCTTGTTGATCGAACCTGGTCTTAAATGTTCTTTAGATAAACTTCTTTTAAAAGGTAGGTGCTATTCTTAAAAATAAGATTCTTATAAGTGATCGTGCTAGATGATCGATAGATAAAATTGCTTGAAGATTTTCTGATCGAAAAGAAATTATTTGGGAAATATCGTTGGAACTAACTACATTACCTAAAACAAGCTAGAATCCAAATCGACTTAAGATTTTTACAAGAAAGGATCCTCTTGCAGGATCGGTTTATAAATTGATCGCTTGCTTGCTTGTTGTTAATATGTTAGAAATGTTGGAAACTATTACATTTAAAACACAATGGAAATATTATTAATATGATCATAATCTTTTGCAAGATCGATCGCTCACTGAATGACAGCAAGATAGCCATCATCAATCGATGTCTTGCTTGTTGACTGAACTCTCCGAACCTGGTGGTTATTTTTAAAACAACGAAAATACAATAGTTATAGTAAGATAAGCTTATTTAACTAGTTTGATCGCACGTTTGTTGATTCGTGCTAGATGATCGATCGAAAAGCTTATTGATAGATTGATCGAACAGTGGTTTATCAAAAGTAAATGTAATCGAATACTTTTTTTAAATCAAATGAACCTAAACTTTATAAAATCACATCAAATCAGAGAAAGCTTTTTACAAGATCAGCTTCTCTTGAAGGATCTGTCCATCCATCGCTTACTTGCTGTGATTGTTGTTAATTTGACAGTAATCTTTAGAACCGAATACCGATTTAAACTTAGATACTAACGTCAACGGTGAAAATATTTACGAAATATACTCCACGCTTACTCGATCAAGCCACCGATCATTCGTTTGCTTGTTGGTTATGCTTGCATTGAGAAGATATACAAAATTTTAAATTGTATTTACTTGATGATTCTTTAAACCCTACAAATGCCGACAAATTCATTGGAAAACGAGTAAAAACAGAAAGAGGTACCATGTCGAAACTAACATGATCAAAAATATGAGAAACAATAAACAACAGCGAAACTTAAATACCCCAACAAACACTCTCACACACAGAAATTGAGTAACGCAAAACAAAAAGTAATAAATGGTAATGAAAAGAAATCAACAGAGCTAGTCAGCTAGGACGAGCCAACAGCATCCCACAATTAAATAATAAATGAGAAGAATGTATGGAAAAAAATACTAAAAAATTTCAAGACAATTTAACACTCGATGTAATAGCTAAAAGAAGGATTTACGGGTGAAAATTAATTTTTTGCGCTAAATTAATTATGATATGTAATAAAAATTCTAGGGTCATAAAACAGAAATCTCTTAAAAGGGGGAGAGAATCTTAATACTTTAGTAAATGTCTTAGGTAGTTTGCCCTAGTTTTTACAAATTTGAAAAATCGAAATTTCGTCTTAACACATTCAATATATCAGTAGTATTGAGTCAAAATTTACTAGGAGTATGGGATGAGTTGGGTCTTGAACCTTTGCAAAGTTGATCCTAAAAATTTACAACAATTATGAAACCATAAACCTAAATCACTCATCTACCTCCCTCTCCATTATGAAACTAATGGGAGGAAGGGACTGACACACAGACAAATATGCAAACTGCTGTTTTGTTGTTTAGCTGTTCATTTCGTTTAATTCAGTCGGTCACCATGTCCATAAGCGATGTAGTAAAAAACAAAAACAAAAAAAAACAACAAGTAAGTTCCAGGAATTTGATCATCATCAAAACACTGGTATGTATATACATTGCTAGCACGATGGACGACAACGCGACGGTCACAACGACAACAGCAACAACAACAAGCCAAAGTAGTTAAGATACTTAAAAAAACGCTTTAAAAGCTACATCAGCAGCAGCAAGATCGGCAGACAAACTAAAAATCAAGTAAAAAAAATCATTTCGGTTTTCATAAAAAAAACGAAATATTACCTAAGAATAATGTACGACAAACTTAAGAAGAATCACAAGAATACGATACAAATACGATCGACAGTGGCAGCGTAAACAGCTACAACAAATATAACACACAAGTAACAGCAACTACAACGTATCAACGAATGTATGAACGAGGAAAAAAATGAACTTCATCAACAAAATATATGAACGTATAATCAATTTAACGAGTGTAAAGTTACGCGCTTGGATTAGAGTGACCAGGAGGACGGGTTGTGTCGATAATAAATTACATTTTGTGGTATTTTTTAATTTAAGAACTAAATGTTTCTTTTTCCCTCTCTCTCTCTCTCTCTCTCTCTCTCTGATATATCATTCAAACCCAAATCGTTACATTACTTATGATTAAATTACATTAAACTCTTGCATTAGAGGAATAAACAGAGCGCAATTAGAAAGTTGATCATAGAATAGATTTTCAGACATATTATCAATATCATTTCTTCAAAAGCCCCAGATCTTGAAGTTAAAAATTGATCGTTTATTTTAAAATATAATAATATTTTGCAACATTTACATTTACGAACTTTATGACTCTCTATGAGTGTCTCGATCCGTTAATGAACTCATGATCAATTTTATTTCGAGAACGTTAAACTCTTGTATTAGAGGGATAAAAAGAGTGCGAGTTGATCATAGTAATCGTTTTGAGAAATAGATAAGCGTTGTCCAGACATATGATCAATATCATTTCTACAAATGCCCCTGATATTATACGGCACTAACATTTTCATTTACAAACTAAATGTCTCTCTGGATTAGATGGAAGAAATTAGCGCTATAAGAAAGTTGATCATAGTAATATTTTTAAAATCGATGACCTATTCCTAATATCAGGTACCAGATTTTTAAGTTGATCTTATATTTTACTAATTTTGAACTGAATGTGTAGCTGAAATTATGGCCCCCAAATATCTTGCAAACTTAAAGCATTTGTGCGCTTATAAAATTCATCAAAATTGACCTATTAAGGATCGCATAATGATCTAAAGTACACATCGCTTTTGGATATAAAAATCTTGAATGTTGAGTTCCCTACATAGACAATATGTATATCAAATGAAAGCTATTTTTAAGGACTTTTCAATTTGCAATAATAATTTAAAATAGTGGCAACTCCGTTTAAATTGGTGAATTTATTTTACGAAATACATTTGTGATTCCAATCTTTATTAGCGGTTACGTTTAAGCCGGCTTAGCTTTTGAGCAGAAATAAGACGGCGGCGGCGCGGCTTGAAAAATATTACCGGCGGCCAGCCGCCGCCGATTTGAGCCGTTTCGGTTTGTATCTCTGCTTTGCACAGGCAGTGATCTATTCTAAAACTCAAACCGATAAGGACTTTTGATCTTTTCTTAACAATAACAGATCCCTTAAGTAGATTTTTAATTTACAAGAACGATCACAGTTGTTTAGAAATTCGGGCTAAAACCAATTTAGGTTTTTTTTTTTAATCAATTGGTTTCAAGAAAAGAAAACTTCCTCTGGTCACCTTAATATTTTCTGCATAAGTACATATGATCAATATACAACGATTATATTTAATGAATAACAATGAATGGATTCCAAAAAAACTAAAAAAATATATAAAACAGAAAAAATAATTCAAAATGCACACAATACAAAATACAATCAGATGTTGTGGGAAACCGTTTAATTTGTACGAAAAAAAAATTAATGATAATAAAATCCAACACAAAGATTTGAGAGGATGTGGACATTTATTAAAAATAAAAACAAATTTAAATATAAGTTAATACAACAACGAAAGCTATATCAAAAAATGTAGCATATTTATGATAAATATTTAAAAAATAAATAACGGTTATTAACTAAAAAATATTTAAAATATAAAAAAAAATTAAAACTTATTGCCTAACTTTTTAAAAGGGTTCGGTTGAATATTATTCACTTTATCAACAATTTTCCCAATAACTAAAAATTATTGAAATTTTATTTGTATAAAAAAACATACATTCAAATTAATCTTTAGCAGCAATTTGACGTGTAAACACGAAAAGTACCCCCAAAAATTATTGACATGCCATTTTATATTATTTCTCTCTTTATCGATTTACTGATTAAAGAACCAAGCAAGCAAGCAACCCCCAATCCATTCTGATTAAAATTAAATTTGCAACAAATTCGTTACCTTATCGCGTGTGTTTCGGTTACAAACATTAAATTATCGTAAGAATTTATTAAATGAATCCAAAAATAAAAAAAAAAAAAACGCCAGAGTGTGGACGAAAAGGAAGTTATAAAAATATATGTATTTATAAAACAACAACAAAAATCAAAAACCAAGTTTTAACACAAGACTACAAAGTCAATAGCTAACAGTGGGAGCGCAGGTTAAAAAATATGATAAAATTTATAGTGTTGTATAGAAGATAAACTTTAAGTACATTAAACTTGATAAGATATCAAAATATCAGGCACTACACTGAAAGTAGAAGAAATATACACGCCTGGTACCAAATTGACACCAAAGTGTTTATAATTTTTCAACCACATTTGTCAGTGTACGTATGACAACTCTATAAAATGTTGACAACGTTTTGACACCAAAGTGTTTATAATTTTTCAACCACATTTGTCAGTGTACGTATGACAACTCTATAAAATGTTGACAACGTTGGGTTGACAACATCACAATTCGTTGCCAAAATCTAAATTTTATACACATCCCTTGCATACCATTGACAACGGATGTTTTATCGAATAACGGATGTTATTCAAAAATTGTAAACACTTTGGTGTTAATTTGATACCAGTATAGAATAATTGTTGTTTTAAAAGTACAAAACTGAGACGTTACTGAGCGAATGAAGAGAGAACTTTAAAGAGTTTGAAAGGGATCCAATTGATATTTTAAGAATAGAGAAAAATTTCAGTTTTAATCCTTACTATACAAGAATCAAAGTATTAAAAGTATAAAAATCTTAATTTTGGATTCCAACAAAGATAAAATAAGATGTTTAAATTAAAATTATCTTCACAAACAACTTTTTCTTCTCTCCAACCCACTGTCCAACGACAGTCTTTAAGTCAGACTTTTTTCGTTTTATTATTATTTTTTTATTTCTTTTAATGATGGTCAATGTTTGCCATGATCACAACATGCTAAAAGTTTGCACGATTTATGTGAGGCGGTATATTACACAGAGAGACAGAGACGCTGCTCAATTGAAACAAAACAGCAACACAACAGTAGAAGCAGCCACCAGCCAGCCAACAACTACAAAATCTTTGCAAGATTCCAAAAAAGAGAAACATAAAAAAATGTGTGATTTACAAAACCAAAAAACGTTCTTTAACTACATACGTGCCCTTCAAAAAATGTTTAAAGATTAACTACAACTAAAAAGTTTTTTCTTAAAAAAAGGCATTTCCAAAAATACAAAGAAAAAAGAAACAAGACTAAATGACTAAAGTTGAAAAAGAACTAAGTATAAATGACTACGCCGGCCTTACCTTTATTTTCATACCCTCCAGATATCAGTTTAAATTTTTAGCTAAAAAAATCGTCTGTTATCAAAGAACATTTTATACCTCAGCAATCATGTAAACATAATTCAACAATATTATGGTCAATGCAATTATGTTTTTAATTGACGCAACAAGATCATCATTCAAATATCTATTGCAATCATATGTATGTTTACAGCAAATATATTGTATGTGTTTGTCACAATCATATTGAACTTAAACGATTAGAGGTTATCATAATTTCAAAACAATGTTTGAGATAAAAATATACATGTTTCTTGTAATCTAAAATTATTGCTACAATCTATATATGGTTACGATTAACATAATATCGTTTAATTTCCTGTTATAATAATTACAGAAAAACATTTTTTCTCTGATATAATAAATATCTATTAAATTTGTAGCCACAACAATTTCCTTCAACAATTATTAAATTTCAATAAAATTAAATTTTCATACATTCAATTAAACGGAAAAAATACTCTGTTTAGTTTTATGATTCGTTAAGTACTTATGGGAATAGATAGATAAACAACTTTTGTAAAATACCCAGCATAAAAATATTGTATTAAATCTAAAATTTGCATATTTTTAAAATTAGTTTGTTTGAATAATTTGACAGTTTTTTTCCAGAATTATTTTTTTTGCGTTAACTATTTAACTAAATGTTAAATTTCCATCGCAAAACTAAAGAGTTCATTAACCGTTTTTGTATTAAAATTTTTTTCTCTCTAAATTTTTTTTGAATAAACATTAATATGTGTTTGAGCATTTCGAAATAAATTTTCATGCATGTGTAGTTGGCAAAAATAATAAAAAGAAGTTCAAAAAAATATACATAGGTATATAAATGAAATAAAAGCTAATAGAATATTTAACGTAAAAGAATTTACCACAAACAATAGGGAAGTGTAAATTATTTAACAGTTAAAGAAGTTGTAAATTAGAAAGTACTATTTTTTCGTTTTAATTGTTTGAATAAGTTTGAAAAAAATTATGGGAATAAGCAGCGGTACTGTTAGGAAGTTTTATAGGGAGGGGGAAAGGGAATGTAGTAAGATATTTTTGAGCAGTTTTATCTTTTTTAACAGCTATTTTACGTTTTGATTTTTTGTTTAATTAGTTGGCATAAATAATATAAACTTTTAGATAATTTAAATTTTTTGTGTTAAAATACGCAAATAGTTTTTACGCATTGTTTTCTATTTAAATAGAAATTTAATGTTGATTGATGTACTAAATACCAGTAAATGATTCATTGACCTTAAGTTATCATTTAATCTGAAAAATGGAGAGGGGGTTGAATTTCTGATACTTAAGCGAATAAAATTTTAACTTTAAAGGAACAAAAAATTATAGATTAATCTATATTTTGGACAAGTCCATAGACTAGCCCAATGACTAGTCAATAGGCTAATTGATTAGATAATAGACTGGACAATGAACTAAACAATAGATTATAGAATAGGCTTATCAATAGACTAGACAATAAACTGTTCAATATACATGTAAACAGACTAGTCACTAGAATAGTGAATATACTATACAATAGACTAGTAAAGAGATTAGTCAGTAGACAAATCAATCGACAAGTCCATTGACTGTTTTATAAACTAGTCAATAGACTAATCCATTACTTGCTTCATATGCTACTCAATAGACTAGTCCATTAACTGTTTCATATACTAGTCAATAGACTAGTCAGTATACTAGACCATAAACTATTCAGTAGACTAGTCAACGGAGTAGTCAATAGACTAGCCAATAGACTTGTTCGTCTATACAATAGTCTATAAACTTGTCAATTTACTAATCAGTAGACTGGTCAATAGACTAGACACTAGATTAGACAATAAACTAAACAATCGACTAATCAACAGACTAGACAATAGACTAGTCTTTGGACAAGTCAATATACAAGTCCATATACAAGTCAATATATTAATCAATAGACTAGCCAGTACACTATACAATAGACTAGTAAATAGACAAGTCAGTACACTAGACAATAGACTAGAATTTATAGACTAGTTAGTAGACAAGACAATAGAATAGTCAGCAGACAAGTCAAGAGAGTAGTCCGTAGACAAGTTAATAGCCTAGTCATTGACCATTTCTTAGACTAGTCAATAGACTACTCATTGAACTAGTCAAAATACTAGTCCATAGACAAGTACATAGACAAGTCCATATAATAGTCAATAGATTAATAAAAAGACTAGTCATTAGACAAGTTAACAGACTAGTCAGTAGACAAGACAATAGACTAGTCAGTACACTAGTCTATGGACTACTCCATAGACTAGTCAATAGATTAATTAATGGACTAGTTAATGAAAGAGTCAATAGATTAGTCAATAAACTAGTCAATAGACTAAACGATAGACAAGACTAGTCAATAGACTAGCCAATGAATGCGTCAATAGTCACTAACGTAATCAATGCAGTAATGTATTCAATTAACTAATTTATTCACCAGTAAAGACTATAGCCACAACATTAATCAATATACTAGTCAATTAACTAAAATAAACTAGTCCATAGACTAGGTAAAAGAGCAGTTCATAGACCAGCTGATACTGTGTAAAAATTTTAATTTTCCATGCCCATTGTAACTCCGTTAGGTTAGTGGTTAGTGTTCTAGTCTGGTAGAGCGGAGGTGGTAGGTTCGATTCCCACCTGTGACACTGGTTAAGGAGCGTACAACAGGCCCGATAGAGGCCTAGGTGTATTTCTTCGGATTTGATGTGTATACATCCTCCTTTAAAACAAACTAACTATGTCCATTGTGCAGTAAAAAATTTTAACGAAATTTCTTATCAAATTTGAAAAATCGTATATTTTCTTGAGAGCTCAAATTCAAATTTTACACTTTTAAAAATGACATTGATAACGCACATTTTTCACACATTTTTAGCATTTGACAACTGCGTAACAAAATATATTTAATTTACAAAAGAATCATAAAAATTTATTCATTAAATATAATTGTGTGTTATACATTTTTTTCACAAGCTTTTAAAGAAAATTGTATAATTAAAAAAAAGTGTGTGCAAAAAAAAATATTTCACAAAAAAAAAATTTAAAAATTTGTGGTTTTTTATGATTATTTTACTTAATATAAAAAGCTACTTAAAACAATTATTAAAAACTAACAATATTTAGACAACAACAAGAACAACAGAAAATAGCAAAAAGATATAAACTAAAAATTTAATGTACAAAAAAAAACTAGACTTCGACAATGTCTGATAATGAGGAACAAATGAAAACGTAATGTTTTAATTTGACTGTTTCATGGTATTCATTCACAATAAAAAAAATGTTTTTTTGAAAGTGAAACAATAACAAAAAAAATTCCACACGCACATGCGTGTAAACTTGTCTAATAGTTTTGCCAAAAAAATTAAAAAAAAAATATGGCTGTTGTTGCTGTGGCGTTTGTAAGAAATTTTTTTTTATTAGCTGGTGGGACTGACGGACGGACGGACAAACATAGAGACTGAACGTCGTTTGTTGCTGTATGACTTAAGTCAAGGTTTTTGTTTCTTCTTTAGTTATTTAAGCGGTTTGTATGAATTTTTCGGAGTTTTTTTATTTTTATATTTGCGGCTTGAACTTGGCCTTGGGCTGTGTTAGAGGGGCCAACCAACAATATATTTAGTTAATAGAATGAATTATTTTTCTTGTTGTTCTGTTTTTTTTCAAGTTTTAATTTATTTTATGAATTACGACTATAATAATTTTTAGTTAAGCATTTTTTAGTTAATTAATGTTTATTTGGTGCTATTTTTGTATAATATTTTTAATGATTAGTTTTAGTAATATACTAACAACGTTGGGTAAATGGTAATGTAATTTTAATATATGTAACATATTTTTTAACATTTTATTTTAAATAGAAAAGAACACGCACATTTTTTTTAATAGAATTTTTATTAGATGTTCCTGTATGTTGAAAGACAAATTGTTTCCTATTATTCTGGATAAATTTTTTTTAACTGGTTAAAGAAATTGAAAAGTTAAGAATTTTATGAACAATTTTAAACTTTTTTAATAAAGAAAATTGTTAATTGAGTTCGAATTTTTCGAACAAGTAAACAAAAAACAAAACCCGGTAAAAATTTAATAACTTGTTCTAAAAACTACTAGTTCTAGAACGAGTGAAATCAGAACCACTTCAGATTCTTCAACAACAGCCTTGGAACTAGTAGTGTCGCCATTACTTCTGGAACCCATTCCTTAGAATATTGTTGTGGTTCTTAAATACTTCTAAATAGTTTTCCAGGAACTAGTTCTTTGAAACTAGTTATACATTGCTACTACACTAGTTCAATGGAACGCATACTAGTTCCGAAACAACTTCTTGGAATCCCTAGACTTAGTTCCGAGTCTGACAACTTAAAACAAAAATCATTGACGAAGCGTTCCAAAGAAGGAGTGTCGACTCCATAACGCTTCATCAGAACCAGCTCCGAAGGTGACAATTTCGAACAAAAATCATTGGTCTCAACGCCAAATTAGAACGAGTTCAAGCAAAAATTATGAGTTTTAGAACTAGTTGTAGAACTAATACAATTTTTTCCTGGGCATCTTTAAAATTTTACAAATTCCTTTAACTAAACTCTTAAAAATGTCAAGCATTTGATTAAAAGTCTTTCAGATTTCTTTAACAATTATTAGACACTTTTTCTTAATTCCTTGTCTAACTTTAACTGACACGAGTCTCAATAAAGCTTAAACACAGTAAAAATAGTAAATAATATTTTTTTGTCAGGTTTCATTTTTCTCGCCATTTATAAATAAACATTTTTTTTGCGCAAAAAAAATCCTTGAGAACCATCAATATTTTGTTGATATTATTTTCAAAAAAACTCACAAAACATTCATTATGAACAATGAAAAAATTCCAGCTTTCAAAAAAATTAAACATACAATGAATAAATACATAGAGTAGAGTAAAGTAGATGAGGCAGCAACAGCAGCAGCATCGTTACAAAAACAAATTTTTAACATTGTTGGCATATATTGTTGAAATAACAAAACAACGAAATATTTAAGCGGAAAAAATGCTTTTAATGTTTCACTACAACAACAATACAGAGCAAAATAAAAACAAAAAAACACACACACACACAAATCGAGCAACGAGTCCTTGAAACAATATAAGAATTAATTTCAATTTAGCTAAAAAGGCAAGAAATGCTGAAGATGAACACACACACACAAACATATAAAGTGCATTTAACAGCAAATCAAAAAAAAAAAAAGAAATACATTTTAACAACAAATGCAGCAGCAAATACATCAGCATATGAATCCACAACACATGCAGTCATGCAGCAGTAAGTAACCAATCAACAACATTTTATTTACTACTCGTAACACAAACAGCCACCAACAACAACATTATCAACATCATCAGCAGCAGCATAATATTGTCTGTAGCATCACTTCGTCGTCGTCATCATCATCATAATGTTTTAAAAATTGCACGATCAGCAATTTTAAACGATACTCTTTAAAATTGTTCGTTTGTCTACTACGATGACGACGACTACTACTACAACTAACACCAACCACCACATCTACTGCCACTGTAGTCAGTCAATTGCTATATGTTTGCTGTTTTCCTGTGCACATTGACACATTTACTAAGTTGTGATAAAACTCCTTGCAACATTATTTTACTTATAATGGAAAAAGAGATCTTGTGAATTGACAATGATCATGATGATGCAGTGGCTTTAGGTTTTTAGGACGATTTTTGTTAGTGTTTGTTTATATGATTGTTTTTTTTTCTTGTTTTTGTGTCATGATCTATAGGAATTTTTGTTTTTAAAGGATTGTGGCAAAGAACATCAATAATCATATTATATTGAAAATAGTAAATTTAAAGCAATGGGAATATTTTTATGACTTGGTATAAAGATCATCATTATATGTGTATTGTTTAGTGATATTGTTGTTTTTCTTTTAACAATCTCTATTTTTGGAGTTGTGACATTGTTAAGTTAAATCTAGTGAGGAAAAGTTTTTTTAAGTTTATAAACGAATTGGTTTGCACTCTACTTTTTAAAGGAAAGAGAGAATCAGTTGTTCTATTTCTTTCTCTTTTTCTATAGAAAAATTTCTAAATATTCTCCACCTTTATATGATCACTATAAAGCAGTTATCACAAGAGAACTAAGACAAAAAAAAACTCATAAAAAGCTCTTTCCGTATCTCTGATATAAAGATCAGGGTATTCTCTCTTTATGATGAGATTAAGATCCCTGATCAGTAAAAAGCTTTGTTAAGAGCTTGTAAGAGAACTTACTTTTTACTCTCTGCGATGATTTTTGCTAATTTCTCAGAAAATTTTATATAAAATTATCTTCTATTAATGTGAAATTTTAATAAAGTTTCGCAAAGGATCTTAAAAACCAGTAAGAGAACTTTCTGCCGATGTAGGATCAATATATTATCTTTTTGTAGAGAAAAGAGTAGAAAATTTTAAAAAATTATTTTATTCTTTCTTTATCGATGCATTCTCTTTTTTATATAGTTTTTCTATAGAGTGTTTATTTCTAGAACTTCACACAAATTCTCTCTCTTTATAAACTTTATCTCTTTTAAGAAAGCTTTTGATTAATTCTCACTTTATAGGAACTAAAATTTTTTATATATGATTTTTTTATATATAGAAGAACATTTTCCCTTTTTTGAACTTTTTCTCTTTTAAGAATCTTTTATATCAGTCAGTCCATTAGAGAAATATTATCTCTATTTTATGACAGAGAAAAATAAAGAAAACATACCGTCAGACTAAAGAACAGACGCAAGAGCCTTTCATAACCACTATAGGAGCAGTTGAATGTGTAATAAACTTAAAACTTGGGAAACTAAACTTAAAGCAGCCAGACGGACATACAGGCTAACACAAAAAAAGGAATCGGTCCATCAGAGAGACTAAAATTTCTTATTATAAGAAGTTGTTTAAGAATTCTTTCTTTTTTTAAAAAAAATGCGAAAAGTTTTTTATGTTTCTTTATGGAGAGCCTCTTCTCGAACTTTCTTCTTACATTTTTATTTGTAGAAAATATTTTGTTATTTTCTCTGTTTTATGAATTGATAAACAAATTCTCTCTCTTTTTAAGAAATTATATTTTCCATTTAAAGAGAAAAGTTTTAATATAGAAATTAATTCATAAATTCTCTCTTATAACAGTTTCTTTAAAAAAAAAATTTGTATAAATTCTTGAATTTGTTTAATTCATAAAATTTTTTGACAAAATATGAAATTATCTGCCAATTTATTGCTGTATTATAGGGTATTAAAAATTAAAAGGATTCTTCTGTAGATTCAATAAAAATTAAAAATAATACAATGATTAACAAAAAATTTATAGCAAATGAATTGAGAAAAAAGTATTTATGTTGTTTTTTTTTTATTTTCTTCATTCCTAAAGATATTTTTAAAGAGATACAAAAATCAGATTTATATGTATACGCCAGAGTGGACAACGTCGGTGGTGGCGGTGGCAGTAGTAGTTTTGTTATTTGATTTCTGTTTATAGCAACAAGTATCAGATGACCAAAAAAACAACAACAAAACAAATACAACCAACCAAAATACTTGCTTAAGAAAACAGCCTCATCCATCGTCATCAGTTGTTGGTAGTCAGTAGTGTCTGGATTGGATTGGAATGTATTTGTATACTCATCGTCGTATCATTATCCTCGTTATTGCTCTCCATTCAAGATTTCATGTTTTGTCTATAGTTGGTCTAAAAGGAAATAGTTTTTTTTTTGTTTGTTCCTTATTCATTCGTTTACAATTCTCAATACCAACGACCTTGCAAAAGAAGGGGTGACATGTCGGAAGTCCAACACGAACGATTTAATAATGATAAAAATCAAGTTTTTTTCCTTGGAAATTGTAAATACTAGAGAGCAGACAACAGAGACAACGATGACGACGACTACAACGACAAAGGCATGAAATTCATTGTTGTGTTCTTCTCACATACATAAAAATAAAGAAAATTTTAATTGAGACTCCTTTTAAGAAGTTCATGCATAAATTTAACCCATTATGTGGCTGCCTGTCCCATATCGGGTGAATATTTGCAATTTTATAAAATTAATTATAATTTTTATTGCTAGAGCCAATGATTGACATTGGTTTGAAGTAATATATATGTATATGTACAAACATACACATGTATATAAAAGAGAATTGATGTTATTGTACAATTAAAGAGTAATTGTAAGTTATTGAAATGTTTTTCATTTCCAATAAGTTGTTTTTTTTCTATAGAAATCTATCGTGTGAAGTTAAATTAGTATGGCAAGATCTTGTTAAATAAGCGCCATTTTAATTGTTTGTTTCTCTAGAGGAATTATTTGAATTTAATTTATTATTAGACATTATCAGCGGTATAAGAAAAGCTTAGTATTAACACACTTAATTTTGGTGATCTTGTTTAATTTTATTTCATTATAAGCGATCGATCATGTCACTCAAAGGAGGTTTCTTTAAATGATCTTGTTTGCTTGTTAAACAAGATCATGTTATTGGTTCTATAAAATTAATGTTTGATTTTATTATTCGACATGATCAAATGGTTTATTATAAGTTTAATAGAAGAGAGGATGATCACTCAATATCAATTTGAAGTAATGATCGTGATATATTATTAAAAATATCTTATTTGGCCAACTTGATAAGTAATCATGACTTCTGTAAGAGACTCTCTACTGTCGCCTCTCTTACTGAAAACTCGATCTTTAAATGATCACACAAGTGATAATTTAAAATAAAAGCTTCTTTAACAATTCTGTCTTCTGCTAAAGACATATAGGTAATTTGGTTATTTCTCCTTTCATGGGTTAAGATCAAATAACTAATATATATTACCCTCCTAAAACAAAAATCCTGGTAAAATAAACCACATACCAAATCATTTAAAAATGAAGAAGTGTAAGATTTTTGTTAGTTTTTTTTTTTCTTCTTCTCTGACTTAAAGAAAAATTCTAACCTACCTACGCCTTTAGCTCAAGTATAAGAAATTCATGTGTTGCATATACATACATGCGGCAGGCATTACATTATCGCTTACAACATAAAGTTTGGTTGGTTAGTTTTTTTTTTAGTTTGTTTGTATGCAGACATTGCAACCAAACACAAATCAAAAATTAGCCTCAGGAATCTCAGTCAAAAAGCTTCGCTCATAGAATGAACTCAAAATGCAATGAACTTAAAGGATTTGAGTTTATTTTTTTGAAACCGTCTGTTTGTCCACACACACACATATATACATATAAACAAATGAAAATAAACATGAATGTAAGAATTAAAATGAAAATAAATATTATGTTGCATTTTTACCTCCCGCTGCTGTATGAAGCAGGAGTGTGCCACAATAGACTAAGAGTCAAGAATATAAAATGACAGACAGAGAGAGAGACGGACGGACAGACACAAGAGCCTTTCGTAACAACTATAGAAGCAGTAGAATGTGTAATAAACTTAAAGCCTGGGAAACTAAACTAAAAGCACAAACGGACACCGTGTCTGGAGCAATTCTTTAAAATACACAGTCAAATAAACTGGCAGACAGACGGACAGACAGGCAGGCTAACACACACAGAAAAAAAGGAATAGACTTTACATTCTTCTACATAAAGTTAAGGAATTCCAAAAAATCCAAAATGAAAAGAGAATCTCATTCTTGTTTTTGTTTCTGGCAAAAGATGTCTTGTTTTTTTTCGCATTCAGTTTCAATATTTTTTTCTCTTAGTTGTAAAGCCTTTTTCACTTTACAAAATCCAATTTTGTAAAGCTAGTTTTAAATAAAAGTGGAAGTGAAAATGATTATGTATGAAGTACGTCGTCGTTGTTGTTGTTGTTGGTAGTATATGTGTGTTTTTGTAATATTTCTCTTAAAGACAAACGGACGGACAGACGGACACTTTTACTGGCTTTTAGAACTATAGCTTTATATGGATAAAGGTGTCGAGCTGAGTATATGTTTAGACACGATTCTTGTTTAACCAAGGCAGCCAGCCAGCCCAACCAACCATCCAACTAAACCAGCCATATTAAGTGAAATCTTTAACGTTGTCGTCATCATCATCAGCAGTTTTCAGTGTTTCGTTTTTTTTTTTTTGTTCATTTGTAACTTGGCTTATATATCCTTATAATGTCTCATCCAACAAAAAAAAGAACCAAAATAATTTTTCTACGTAGGTTGTATTCACAGTCTTTGCGAATGTGATATTGTTGAGTTTGTTTGTAAAGCCAGGGCAAAAGCTTACAACAGCAGATAAAAGATGCCGACTGGGTGAGTTTCGTTTATAGTCAGCAGGCAGGCAGACAGACTTCTTCTCATAGATAGTTCTGTTGTTGTTTTTTTTTTTTCATTGCTTTTCAATTTCAATTTTTGTCTTATTTCATTTTCCTTTCATTGCTTAGAGTTTAGTTGCTTTGAAGATGTGTTGTTTGTCTGTTTGACTGTCTGTCTGTCGTTGGCTAAATAAATTTTAAACTCAACAAATATGTGGTTCCAACAAAACAAGGGCATCAATAAAATATCTTAAATATTTATTAACCTAAACAAGTATGTGGGGAAGTATGCCAATTAGAATGACTACTTGTTGTAAGTAAGCAATTGAAGCGGTGTCAATTATGTAAGTTATTTAAGTGGTAAAGGAACATTATTGTTTAACTTGGTAGCTAGATTAAAAGCTTTTAAAAAATAGTTTAAAATTACTAAAGCTATGTGTACACGGTTTTTAGATCATTAATGTTAACACCATAAAAATTGTAAGTTGGCACGATTGTTAGACATTTTCTAAATATTTTTAATGATTAAAGCTCCCTAAAAAGTTTGGTTTGGTTATTTGAAATAAGTTTTTTAGCTGAAGAAGAGCTTTCATGCTTAAATGAGCTTTTCAAATTAAAAAAGCTTTTGGTGGAAAACCCGCTTTACCGCAAAAATAAGTTTTTCAGACAAAATTTTTTTTAAAGAGCTTCTGTTATAAACAAACTTTAAATAATTTATAAATAATAAAAGTGTTTCCCTTTAACATAAAAAAGCTTTTGTAATAAAATATCACTTTTTGAATTAAAAAGAAGCTTTTTTAATGAACAAGACCTTTTTCAATAAAAAGTGTTATTTCAATAAACTGGATTTCTCTAAATAAAGTTTTTTAATAAAAAGCGTTTACAATAAACAAGAGCTTTTTCAACAGAAAACTGTTTTGTTAACAAACAAGAGCTTTTTTAGCACAAAAAATGTTCAATAATTAAGCGCATTTTAAATGAGCTTTTTCAATAAACAAGATTTTTTTCAATATAAAAGATCTTTTTCAATAAACTTGATCTTTTTCAAGAGAAAACTGCTTTATCAAAAAACAATGTCTTTTTTTAATAGAAAAATTATTTGAAATTTTAAATAAAAGGAAACTTTTTCAACAGACAAAAGTTTTATCTATAAAAAAGAGCTTTTTTCAATATTTTTCAATGAATAAGAGAAAAAATGATTTTTAAATGAAAGGAAGCTTTTTCAACAGGCAAAAGTTTTATCAATGAACAAGAGCTTTTTCTATATTTTTTAATGAATAAGAGAAAACTGCTTTATCAATAAAAAATAAGCGAATTTTAAATAAAAGGAAACTTTTTCAATAAAAGAGAGCTTTTTCAACAGGCAAAAGTTTTAGCAATAAACAAGAGCTTTTTTAATATTTTTCAATGAATTAGAGCTTTTTCAAAAAAATAGTTTTTTTAATGTAAGAAAGCGTTTGCATTACCTGTAAAAAACTATGAAAATCCAAAGAAACAGAACAATAATAAAATGTAATGATATCCAATTTAAAATAGTAAAGTGTTATAAAGCACTCTAAACATGCATGAATAGTCACGTGCAAAAATGAAATACCCTTAAGCACTACAAATATGTAACATGATTAAGATCATGATTATCATTGATTATAAACATTGCTGGCATTATTAAACTGAATACCCCTAATACATTATTACTTATTTTCGTTAAACCATAACCACAAGAAAGGTGGTATCACGTTTATCTGAAAAAAAATTTTAGACACAATTCTAAAGATACATTAAGCAATTTAGAAGAAAGAGGGAGCATGAGCTGAAAAAAGCACGTACTTTGTTATTACTGTTTGCATACTGAAAGGGAAACACGGCACAGCAACTCAAGTCCAGAGAACTGGATAAAAAAAAATAAGAACTCTTGAAACTTGAAAGCCTTAAAAAAGGCTAAAAAGACTTTAAAACCAACAAACACAAATATTAAGTAAATAACAACAAATATTTGTTGCAACAAAGTAATGCCAGCAATAATACAAAAATCAACAACAAACTAAAAAAAATATCAGCAGCAGCAGCAACAAATAATAATAAAAGTATTTTAAAGGTATACACAACAAGTCGATACAAAACTGATGTGTTTGCACGTACAAAGTTTTAACCCAACAAGTCATTACATTATTTTTTTTTATTTATAAATTCTTTTCAGAAATTGTTTCATACTTATAAATAAGTATTCAATATTTACCTAGATATTAAATGTGTAATACAAACAAGAGTAATATTTTGTGTTAAATAAAAAAAAAATATTGTTTAATATTGGAGTACTTACGATTAAATCGGCTTTATGAATGCTATTGTCGGTGTAAAACACCAATAGTTCAGCGGATAAGGCACGACAACTGGGTTCACGTAATTTGGAGGCAAGCAGGAGACAGGCAGCGGCTAAAATTTGTAAATGGGTTTTACGCACCGTTCTCGTGGACAAAAAGCGATCCATATAATTGAGGGCCAAGAGTACAACCTCTTCTTGGCATTTTTCTTCAGCACAGACCTACAACAACAAAAAAAAGAATGACATGAATGATAATACATAGAATTATAATAACGGTTAAGTGGTTTTTTGAAATAAGAAAAAAATTGGAATATAAATAGCGGAAGTTTGTAAGAATTTTTTTTAAAGTATCTTTTTTTTTGTTGATTTTTGCAATTTGTAGTTTAAGTGTTAAAATTCTATTTCTTTTGTGTTTGTGTTTGGCAAGACAACAATAGAGGTTTTCTTCTCATTACTTGGTAATTATTTGCTCGGTCTCTGTTTGTTGTTAGTCAGTCCAGCATTGCTGTTTGCTATATGTTTGTCTGTCCTAGTTTTGTTTGTTTTTATGATGCTGGGAATCCTCCCAAACTCACGACAAACATTCACAGTTTTACTAAGTTGTAGCAACCAAAGTCATTAACACATAACAAATGTTGCACGATGCTTTGTTGCAACCACACTACACCACACACATGTATGTATATCAGCTGGAAGAGTACAGTGGTGTAAGACAAGGAAAAAGAAAAGAAAAAATTTTAATTTGAATTATACCCTGAACGGCCCCCGGGGGCATGTTGCCTTGATAAAAGACCCCATCGGGGTTTTACTGCAATTCCGGGGAAAAGGAGTGCTCCGGGGAAAAGGAGTGCTAGCAGTACCTCTTGTCTGCCGGGACTTTAAACTGGTAACGTCACATCACTCCTCGGACATTTCTTTGAATTATTAAGCATGGGGTCGAACCAGAGATACACAAACTGCTACTACGGGTGGCCAGTTACCTGCAGGACTATGTCCTGATTGTTCAGTTAGTTTAGGTTCCTTTGTGATCCACCCAAATTTGCAGGAAAATTGAAAACTGGACTGGAAAGCACTGTGGGACGGTGGTGAATGGTCACAGAATCTCACCCAGTGGTTGAAAAAGACCAAAGTGAAATAAGGCCAACACGACAGGTGTACACGTAAAGCACAATCCTCTAAAATGGTCCTACGAGCCCCGTTAGGCAAGAATTTTTATTTTTTACATGCGAAAACCTACCCAGCAGATAAGAACTTCCTAAGAAGCGAAAAAGAAGTAGAATTTACTCCATAGAAATACTGAAAAAGACCTAAAGAAGTTATGATTTTAACACAGACTTGTCATAGGAGGGATGTCCTTTTTTAATTCCAAATTCACTACTTATGAAATCATTCTCAGGAAGTAGTTTTTATGTTCTTTTTTGGAAGATATTAGGAAGGGAAATTGTAATATTATAGAATACAACTAATTTCACTCAAATAACATTAACATAAATAATTGTTTTAATGATAAAAATTTCAGTACAAACATTCTTTTCGCTTCTTTGGAAGTTAAGAAACATCACTTCCACAAATGGTAAAAAAATCACTTAGTGCCACTTTTGAAGTGGCGATAAATGTTATTCTTTTAGAAGTACTTCGTTTTATTTATGCTTAAAGGCAAAATGCAGAATATTATGATATAATTATAACTCAAATAAACTTATTATGATCCGAAGGGCCATTCGAGATGCAACTGTAGTTAATTAAGAAATTAATCTTTCAAAAATAGTGTTTTAAACTGGAAAAACTAAATAGATTGGTAATGATGAGAGCCTTTAATACTTCAAAGCCAAAATTTAATTTCGTCCTACGAACCATTAAGTTAAATAGGGTTTAAAGTTTAAAATGCGCTTTAGAAGAAACACTGTGCAAACTAGAAAAAAAACCAAACAACTCTATACAATTTTATAATGTAAATGTTTAATTTTCCCATTGCAATTCTGTTGGCAGCAACCAACTTCAATGACTTAATAGACGACTAAAGACTAAATAGTTTTTGAGTTAAAAGTTGCACAAGCAAAATTGCCACCAACAAAAAAAAAACAAAGAAAAACGAAATGAAAAAATGCCATATAAAACAATTAAAATTTTCATTACACTTAAAACCATTCCACACCCAAGAAGCAACTTGACTACAAGACATAAAAAAACAATTACAACTTTAGAAAAAAATTACAAAAAAAAAAACAGAAATAAACCCAAGACATGAGTATGAAACTTATACTTGTCCTCAGGTTGATAATTAGTTTCTAAGGCAAAGAGCAGCATGAAAAGAAAAAAGAAGCTCTAAGCTTAAAGTATAGAATTCGGAAGTAAAATACAACAAATGTTTATTTAGTGGTACCTTAAATGGTGCACAAATAAAAATACGACACAGCCAGGCAGCCAGTCAGCTAATCAATTTAAGTACTTTGTAGTAAATTCATAAGCAGGAAATTGATTTCTTAACGCTATTTGACCAAAAACATTTTTCCACTTTTTATTTCATTTCTATAAATAAAAGCCGTAACAGAGAGAGAGAGAGAGACACAGACAGACGAAGAAAAAAAAGCAGCAGCAGCAGCAGAAAACAATGTGGTTAAAAGTCATAGTTAGTGGTCATAATTGATTTGGAATAGACAGACAAAACAGAAAAAATAGCAAAAAAAAAATATATAAATATAGTTTTTCAACACCTTGATTATTGGTGTAAATGACCATACAATATAACAGAGCAAAAATAATAATTTGATTTTTAGATCCGTTTTTTTTTCTTCTTCGTCTAAAGTTTCTTATTATTTGCACAATTAAGCGCTTATTCGAAACGTTTCGATGCTTTTAAAGTTTAATGACATTAAAGTAGATTTTAGAAAAAAAAAACTCAACAAGATCCCCTTTTAATTTTTCAAATCGTGCTAGGGTTCTTCTATATACATATGTATTTATGTTGCAAACATTGATGTGTTTGCTGTCGTCTGCATGATGTGAAAGATGGCCATGTTGATCATGTTGATGATCATAATCATCAACATCTCCATGTGAGTGTGGAAAAATTCTTACAACACCTTGTGTGTGCTGTTAAACATCACTTGTTTACCTATAATTAATTAATGTTGTAATTTATATAAAATGATGATCGCTGTTAAATAATTAAACAATAAAAAAATGTGGCAAGAAAAAAAAAAGCGAAATTAGATATGAAATTGAAAACTTTTGCAATTGCATTTAAGAAATAGAAAGAGAAGATAAAAAGTTATATAAGCCACTAATAAGATCTTTTTTCATTAATAAAAGAGCTTTTACACTAATAAGAGCTTTTTCACTAAGAAGAGCTTCTTCTCTAGAAATGAGTTATTTCACTAGAAATATATTTTTCTTATCAAAAAACAGCTTTTTCATCAAATAGACGTTTTTGTATTACTAACAAGTGTTTTATTATTAAAAATATATATATCACTAAAAATAGATATTCCCTTATAAGAGATTTTTCACTTATGTGGTATTTTTCACTAGAAAAGAGCTTTTCGGCTAAAAGTGTTTTTTTAAAGAGGTTTCTCACTTAAAATGGCTTTTTATATTAAAAGAGTTTTTCACTAACAAAAGCTTTCAAAAAAAATGGATATTTCACTGAAAAAATATTTTTCATTTAACGGAGCTTACTCTCTAAAAGCTCCGTTTCTCACTAAAAAGTTTTTTTCACTAAAAGAAAAAAAATCATTAAAAGGAACTTTATCACAAAAAAGAGATTTTCTATTCAAAGATTGGTGTTTTATTAAAGGAGCTTTGGCACAGAAAATAGCTTTTTAAGAAAAAGAATTTTTCAATGGAAAAATATTTTTCAATAAACAGTGCTTTCTTTTTACAAACAGTTTCCTCACTAAAATAAGCTTTTTTACAAAAAGGTATATTTTTTGGGAAGAGCTTTTTCACTAAAAGATAATTTTTATTTAAAATAGATTTTCACTAAAAGAGCAGTTCTTTCTCTTTACAAATAGTTTTCTTACTAAAAAGAGCTTTTTTGCAAAAAGCGATATTTTTTGGAAGAGCTTTTTCACTAAAAATTTATTTTCACTTAAAATATCCATTTTTACTAAAAGATCTTTTTCATTTTAAATAGCTTTTTCACTCAAGCTGTTTTATTAAAAAAGCTTTTTCGCAAAAAATTGTTTTTTTTTTAAGAAAATAGATTTTTCACTGAAAAAAAAAATACATTTTTAATACTTTTGAAGAGAAAGCTCTATTTCTCTTCAAAAGTAGCTTTATCACTAAAATTATTTTTTTACTAAAAGAGCTTTTTCACTTAAAACTGTTTTTTTTACTAAGAAGAGCTTTTTCACTAAAAGAACTTTTTTACTTAATATAGCTTTTTCACTAAAAGAGCTTTTTTACTTTTACTTTTTCACTAAAAAGAGTTTCATTCACTAAAAAAAAGAGCCTATACACTACATAAAACATCTTTCCAAAAAAATTGTTTTCTCACTAAAAAGATATTTTTCATTTAAAGAGCTTTTTCACTAAAAATGTATTTTCTCTTTAAAATGAATAATTTAATTTTTCAGATATTTTTGATTAAAAGAGCATTTTGAATAAAAGAAATCCTTTTTATTAAAAAGGGATCCTTTACTAACAAGAACTTTTTCGATAGAAAGAGCTTTCACAAACGAAACCCCAGCTAAGTATAGTTCTAGTTATAATCTATATAAAAAAAAATTTTATAATTTTATTAAAATTTCACAATTTAATTATCTGTTTATAAAAAAATCACTTAATTTGACTTTAAAATTTCTTAATTACTAACTAAATTAAAAATTAAATAAAACTAATTTAATAAATTGTAATAGTAAACACTATTGTTTCCCTAATTATGTGACAAATTGTTTCAAACAAAAGATTTAAAATAAACAGCTTAAGCATTTTTTTGTTGAAAAAAAAAAAACTCAGACAAAATGGTTTGATCTTTAACAAAAAAGAGGTATTGTTAAAAAATATTTTAATAACTTTAACAAATTAACAAAATTCTATACAATTGTAAAGTTTTTTTGTTGTAAATGTTAAAAAAAAACTTTATTTTATCGCCAACACATTGCCGGTCCCAACAACTTCAACAGAAAAAAAAAAACCCAAAACAAATTAACATTTATCTAATAAAAAACCATTCACCATTTAAATTTTAAATAAATCTTTAGCAAACATAAAACTATTTTTATATAAATTCTCTCATCATCAAATATCTATTATTTTTTCTAAGATTTAACAAAAAAAAAAAGAAAAAAAAAAGAAATATCTCTTTATTAGCAAAAAGAAATGTGCAAAAAAAATTCAAAAAATACTTATAGAAAAATATTGCGTATTTCTTTTTTTTATTAAATGGACTTAACCTTGAATTTTGCAAAAACACACAGATAAATAGAGGAAGAAAAAATATATAAATATATTTTAATTTCTTAATTTATTATAGAAAAATAAAGTACAAAAGTACGAATGGGAAATCATAATCACTGGAGTGTTATTCCATTAGTTGTTCATTCTTTCGATAATTATATTTGGAAATTGCTTATTTTTTGGTCAGAAATTTAAACGCAAAAGCGAAAGAATATAATAAAATGCGTGTTTGAATAATCCAAGTGGGTTTTTTTTTTGTTTCTATTCTAGACCAAACACCATTAAAGTATAAACAGCAAATAAAAAATATCTTCTATTTTTTTTTAATAAAAATAATTAATAGTTTGTTGAAAACTAAATGTTTGAAAAATTAGCAAAAAAATAAATAAAATACACAAAAAAAAAGTATAAAACAAAAAAGAACATACAATGAAAACTGGTTCGAAAGTCTAAAAGAAGCTGTTTAAGAAAAAAAGTAACAAATATTGGTAAGAGAATGTAAATTTGCTAGTTAACAGTGGAACAAAAGTGAAAAAGAATTTGAAAGACATATTTATGTATTATTGGTTAAAGGGGTCAATTTGTATTAATAAATGTTACCAGACTTGTTCAACATTTTAAGAGTCCCATGTTTCAATGTCTGCAGCGATCAAGAGAGCTTCAAAATGGCTGAGGTAATATAGTATGCCGAACTGGGATATCAGAATTTAGAAATATATTAAAACTGATCGTTATATACTCCACATCTAAACTTTCCCTCCCCGGATCATTTTAGTTTGATAAGCTTTCCCCATTTTTGGTATCATTGCAATCCAGGTGAAAAGCACCTTTGCCGGGATAGTGTCAAATGTATCATCGGTATTTCGTAGGAATGATTTTAACTGGGATCAAACCAAAAAACCATATAATATGCGGCCCTAGAAACATTCGGACTTTGTCTTGTCCCGGTTATTAAAGAGGTCCATTTTGGTGACAGTGTTTAAAACCCAAAATCGGGAATACACGGAATACACGGTGAATATATTATATTATATTTCGGAATAGGTTCGGTTCTGTTGTCGAAAAAGACCACAGATACCGTAAACAGGAGCGACTGTGAAGCTAAGCCATATGCAGACTTAGTGCATCCGTATTACCAGAAAAAGATTTAACATAGTGTGTATTTCGGACTACCAATTATGTCTCTAGTTGCTCTTGCCGATTCAACATAGACCATAACAACAGCGTAAAGATTGTAAACGAAAGTAATATTTTTGCAACTCGATTTTGATGCAACGGGGAAATTCTGTTTACAGATTATATAGCTCGAGAACTTGTACACAATGATTGTACATGACCTGCCGGTACTGTGTACCAAAATAGCGATGGTGAATCATCTAACAGTTCACCCCGTGGTTTTAAAAGTATCATCGTGAAATAAGTCTTCAATTCAGATGTTCATGAATGCCGATCGTCTCTAAAGGAGATAATGTAACGGATTCAATAGACCCCATCCCATCCACGTGAAATGATGTTTTTGCACTTCGAAAGTTACACAACGCGGTCACAGATTAGATAGCTCGACTACTTAAGCAAAGTGCTTGTACAAGGACAGTTGGAATCAGGCACAAAAGGACGATGGCGAGTCAATAGTCAATAGTTCAGTCTGGTTGTCGTGAAATAAAGATGATGTTGCCGATTCAACAGATCCTATCCCAACTGCGTAATGGTTGTAATCGGTTTGTAAACGGATCAGTAATGGTCAGAAATCAGATAGCACAATCACTTGATCAAAGTGATTGCACATGGACCGACGGAACCTGCGTGCACTTTGCAAGGCAAAAAAACAGCAATGTTGAGTCGTCCAACATTTCAAAATTTTGTTGTGAATGTATATATCTCAGCCATATTATATTTAAAGTGATACAAAGCCCTCAAGGCAGGTGTTAACGAAAAGCATTTTATAAACTTGTCCATTAATGCCGTCGATTGTTTTTAAACCAGATGTCAAAATATTGAAGCATTACCTCAAAAATAGGTCAAAGTTCATGGAGGTGTTTTTACATCATTAAAAACCGTTTGACATTTAAAACTTACAACGTCAAACGAGTTTCAATTTCCCTTCATATAAATATAAAACTAACCTAGTTTTTTTATACATTTTTACCACAGTGCGCAATAGATTTTTATTGACTTCTTAAGAAGTTGTTAATCGTAACTTCTAAAGAATTAGTTTTATTACACTAATGACAATCAAATAACATCATGACCTATTTTAAAATAAAGTGTAATTGTTTTTACCTTTTTTTTTTGAGAGTGGTTCATAATTTCCTAAAAACCATAGATAAATTTTGAACTTTCACTCTTGAAACTTAAACCTTGACCCTTGGTCTTACAAGAAATATAAAACTAAGTTACTCAATAGAAACTAAACAAATTTGATAACAAAAAAATGCTTACAACATAGAAATTATTTTTTTTATAAGTTTATTGTCTTGTTGTATCACAGGAAACCACTGGTAAATTGTTTGTCACTTAAAATAAAAAATTTTTTATGACTTGTTTGACACTCTGTTTATCCCACAGTTTAGTTGGATTTTTAATAAATGTCTTGTTAAAAAAAAAAAGAAATAAAAAAAATTTTTGAAAAAAATCTGCTCGAAAGGTTTATGATTTAAAATGTTTTCTTAAGCGTAAATGAATGAATGTATAAATAAACAATTCAATGACTTGATGTTTAAGTTGTTGAAACTTCTTTAAAGTTCTGCAAGAGTTTATTACTTGATTTTTAAGTTATTTCTTCTTTAGTTGTTAAAGCTAAAGAAGTAGTAGTAGAAGAAAAAAGTTATGGATTGGTTTCCCAGGGCGTCTTCAATGATTTTTTATACGCACGAATGGTTACAATGGGGTTGTTGTTACTCGCGCAAACAACAGCTATATACAAAGTTGTTTTATAATGATCATTAAATTTTTTTGCAAAAAAAAAACATATTTTTTCAAATTTGTGTTTTACTTAAGTGTGACATATGTTTTTTTTTCAATTTTGAGAAAAAATATAAAAAAAAATTTTTTAAAAGTATGAGAACTTTTCATAAACAAATCACATCACAAAAAGCAAATGATTCCATAATAATAAGAATAAACCGTACGTACCATCATATAACATGCTGATGCCATTCCTCTTTAACATCTTCCATTCATTCATCTTATCTTAATTCATTAAATTTATGAGAACTAAATAAAATTTAAAGCGAAAAAATTAAAAAAGAAAAAGTTCGAAATTTTTTAATTTTAAACAGCAAACAAATCTTTAATAAGTCACATTTATCAAATGTTCTTTATTATATCTTCTGTCCTTTCTTTTTTTAGGAAATTTATTAAAATAAACTTTAAATAGATACTTGAGAAAATTTTGGTGATTTTTTAGGAATTTTGATTTTGAAATTTGTTTAAGTTTTATTGTGCAAAAACGTTTTATAAATTTTAACTTCCGTGTTTAAGATAATTAAAGGCGCCATTATCAAATTAAATTTAGAAAGCTGAGAAGATTAGCATTTCGGAAAATTTCCCATAGAAAATAGTAGAAAAAGATTTTGCCATGCTGTCTTATTTATTAATGATTTACGCTTAAGTTAAATGGCCAATTTTGTGAAAATTATCAAGGAAATTCCTATACTCTTTACTGTCACCTAGTAACCAGTTTAGTGGTTAATTTGTTTATAAGTGTAGACTCAAGAGTAGCACTACTTACAACTCCACAAATATAGGTGTTTATTTCAAATTGGTTAAAAAAATAATCTTTTTCAAGAAGTAAAAAATTAGACTTTACTTACGGAAGTAGAGGAAGAAAATAGCCACATTTATTGGTGATTTAAATTAGAATTCACATCAAAAATATCAGCTGAGTAACTTTACTGAAATTTTCATTCGAGATTCCATACACTTTATTATCTCTTAGTGGTTTTTTCATCAAAGAAACCAATAACACACAAGGCAGAGTTGCGGACTTTGTCTTGTACCGAGAGGTACCTTTGGGGATCACGTGGCGACTGTGGTTGATATGCAAGCTCGCGGCGTAAATGTTGGCTAAAATACTGATGCACGGTAAAGTCTTAAATTTGGAATATGTTCGATAATGTTGCCGAGACAACAAATATCGAGCATAGACACCCCTGGGGTAATGTTACCTTCATGAAAGACCTCATCATGGTGTGATTGCAATACCGGGGGTAAGAAGTGCTCCAAATACCTCTAGAATTCTTGGAATGATTTGACACAAAGTGGAACCAGAGAACAGTTGCACAACAGCAACAGCACCTAAAAACGAACTTCGGGCTACGTTTTTAGGTGCTGTTACAGGACTCAACAGAGAATGGTCTCTTCTGCGTTGTTGTAAACGGAACTGATGTTTTGGCATCTCGGAAGTTAAGCAAAAGGACAACAATGTTCAGAGATTGAATAATTCAAGTACTTGAGTTGTCACAGCTCACCTAGTAGTTGTAGAAGGCTACAGTAAGATGGATTCGAACTTCGGGCTACGTTTTTAGGTGCTGTTACAGGACTCAACAGAGAATGGTCTTTTCCGCGTTGTTGTAAATGGAACTGATGTTTTGGCATCTCGGAAGTTAAGCAAAAGAACAACAATGGCAAGAGATTGGATAGTTAAAGTTCTTGAGCAAAGTGCACGTATACTGGATAGGAAATTCTATTCAATGGAGCGGTGGTGAATCGTCACAGAAGCTCACCTAGTAGTTGTAGAAGACTACAGTAAGATAAGACTAGCACGGCAGGTGTTAACGTCAAGCACTGCAATATTCATCCAGCAGAGGAGCGACTGCTGAAATAAGCGTTGGAAATGAGTTGGTATCAAGTGTATATGTTAACGGACGAATGCTGGTTTTATTGGAATAACCGATCCATGTGATTAAAGTAAATATGTCGGATTCGTATATCCATGACTAGATTCTGTTGCCGTATCAATAAAAGCCATTCCAACTTTAAGGTTTTAAACGGAAATGATGTTTTTGCATATCGGAAGTTATGTAAAGGGAAGTAATGGTCAATAATTACATAGCTCGAGCAAAGTGTACAAGCATATAAGTAGTACAAAGGAGAGGAGGTGAATCTGTTCGAAATCTCTTGGAAGTTATACGATAACCTAACCTATCAATGTGATCTTAGCTGTACAAACAATAAGTTATTAATAGTCAACTGATAAATATATTTAATTAACTAAATTAACAATAACATCACACACTAATGCAATTAAATAAAAATGTATTTAAATTTCTTAAATTTAACAAAAAAAAAAACTTTCAATTTTTAACATTTTAAAACAAACTTATTGGACTTTACTCTATTCTCAAAAAAAAAAAGAAACTATAACGAAAACATATAGGGTGCTTTAATAACGACTTCCTGACCGCCTCACAAAATTTTGTCTCACTTTTATTAGCAATTTATGGGATTTTGATGGCGC
The DNA here is from genome assembly GCF_022045245.1 of Lucilia cuprina. Classification (NCBI taxonomy): domain Eukaryota; kingdom Metazoa; phylum Arthropoda; class Insecta; order Diptera; family Calliphoridae; genus Lucilia; species Lucilia cuprina. The sequence goes on along the minus strand of NC_060951.1, from coordinate 58,628,171 downwards.
TGTTATGACAAAATAACCATATATACTACACATACGTATACCTACATACCCACTTATATAAATATTTTTATTTTTTATTATTTTTTTGTTTTTTTTTTTATTAATGAACCTTATCACCCGATTGGGTTTATCGCTTTTAGTTTCGCTGCACTATACACTATTAACGCTGATCTCCTTGGTTTTTCTTGTTAATCATCATTGTGATCTTTGTGCATTTATTCTGTTTATTCACTCATTCATTCTCCTCTTGTCTCATCTTGTCATCATTCATTTTTAAGTCACAAAAAAAAAATAATATTCATTCATAAATAATAATAATAAAATTAAATTCATGTGCATCTCATAAATGTTGTATTTATGTGAAAAAAATATGACAACAACAACAGCAAAAAAATGTCTCAATAATGTACAAAAAGAATTTTAAAGTTTGTGGTTGAGTTTTGGGTGCCGAAGTTGAAGTCATAGTTTGGGATAAAACAAAATCATTTACGTTTTTTTTTTTTTCTTCTTGTGTTCTTTCAAGTAAATGTCCCCTGACTTGATGTTTTCGTCATCATCACCAATGATGACAACAACAATCATTTTGTATAATATGATGGTAGTAGTTAGCTGTGTTGGTGTTGGTGATAGTGCTGGTAGTGGTTAAGTTGACTGTAAAAGCAATTATGTAGCGGCAATGAGTAAAATCCTTTGTTTATGCTTAAACAATACACACATACACAGACATATGGCCAGACAGACGGACACATGCAAATATTAAACTGATCATAAAAATATATGTCATCAGTGCAGAATTGAAGAATTGATGCGTCCGTTTGCCAGACGACAAGATACAAAAATAAAAAGTAGTAAAAAAAATATACAAAAAAATCCAAAATTATGAATGAATTTGAATTTTTGTAAATACAGTGGAGAAGAAAACTCTTGATACTAAGGATACATAAAAGTTTTACGAAATGATTCGGTGGAACGACCATAACTCAGTTCAAAGGACCAGGGATAAATTAAAGAAGTTCCAAATTATTTATTTAACTTTCAGAAACATTGTTTCCATCTTTTTGCAATCGTTGGCCAAGGTCGATTTCGAATTTAGAATGATTTGAGATTAAAACATGAATATTTTTAAGAAAAATTTACAAAAACTAGTTCTAGAACCATTTAAAATATGGTGTCGATTTAGTACAAGGAGTATATAAACATTTTCTGATTCTAAGTTACGTCTAAGGGGTTTTCACAGTACCAGTAAATTTCAATCAAATTTTGAATTTCCTTTAAGTTTTAAATTTCAATAAAATTTTGAATTTAAAATTACACTGGAAATTCCAAAATTTAAAATTACAATTTTTATTTTTTTACTTTTAAAAATTCACTAAAATTTAAAACTTCGAAAATTTAATAAAATTTGTAATTTTTTGAAAGTTTGAAATTTCACTTAAATTTGGAATTTTCTTGAAATTACAAATTTTGAAAATTGAATTAAATGTCAAAATTTTGCCAAAATTGGAAATTTTACTAAAATTCGAAATTTCACTGAAATTTGAGATTTCACAAAATTTGGAATTAGAACTTTTATTAAAATTCAAAATTTTATTATTTTTTCTAATTCAAAATTTTAAAACAATTTTTAAATTTCACTAAAGTTTTAAATTTCTTCAAAATTTTTAATTTCACAAAAATTTTAATATTAGAATTTCTCTAAAATTTTGTTATTTATAATGTTTCTAAAATTCAAAACTTTAAATATATTAAAAAAGCTCTTATACAACTGCTTTCCTATCAGTTATATAATGCAAAAAGGATCTTGGTCCCTGCGCATATAGACTACCATGGTAATGAAAAGGTAGATGAGCTTACCAAAACGGGATCTGCTCTTGATCCCAAAGACAAGGAAAAGAAAGAAACAGGATACCGGGTGTTAGGCAGACATGCAAGAAGTTGGCTTTTGCTCCCAATCAACGATCACTGTCGCAGCTGCAGAGACAAGGAAAAGGAAGAAACAGGGCATTGGATTCAGGACTGACAGGCAATTTGGCTTGGGCTCCCCTTCAACGATCACTGTAGCAGTTGCAAAAACAAGAAAAAGGAAGAAACGGTATTTCATCTTCTCTTGGTCAGATATCTGGTTCTGAGCTTAATGATATCCTCAGATTTCTCAATTAAGATCCAGATTTCTCCATTAAATCCAGCCAAAGCCTCAATCTAATCCTATAAATGTCCTAATCCTATAAATGGTCCGGTCAATACGGAGTCTATTCGTCTAAGCTAACCAACCAACAAATATTTGAAATTTCACTGAAAAGTTTCTGACCATTTTCTGATCCACTGTACTGATATCTCAAAAAACACCAATACCAGTAGTGTTTATTTAAATAATTTCGCGTTTAACAATATTATTAAACATTGATGCAAAAATGATAAACTTAATTTTTTTTCTTGAAAAAGTAGAAAATATTTTTCATTATTTTACCCTTAATAAAGTTTACAACAAAAAAAAGGAAAGAGGACAGCAAAAACCCAAATGACAGTCAGTGTGTGATAGCTAAACAAGACTGACTACTAAACGAAACTAAAACTCGGTCTTATTAAAAAAAAAATAAAGCAAAAAAACTGTGTCTCCACCAATGTCTGAGGAAATGCTGTCAATTATATGGGTTTTTTTACTTGCACTGCCTTTGATCCGCACAATTTTATTAAGCATTTAAAATAAAGTCGTCTCCTTCATTTATACAAAAAAAAAGAGTTTGTTTTTTTTTTTTGCTCAGTTGTTGTTTATTATTGTTCGTTCGTATCAATTAGTTTAAATAAAGTTAAACCTTAGTTCCGTTTCGGAAGGAAGAAAAAACAACAATAACAACAGAAAAACAAAATGCAAACAAATTATTATTGTCTAAAGATTGACACATGGTTTTTGAAAAAAAAAAGAATTGAAATTTAACACATGAAAAAAAAGCTTTGAATTTATCTTCTCTACCGGAAATGTATGATTTTTATTAAACCTCTCTCTTTTGGCAACTTTTAAGAGTAAGTGGCTGGGCTGACTTTATGTGCGTTTCTGACAAAGAATTAATAAAATAAAAAACGAAAACTTAGTTTATATAATTCACCTTAAATCAAATTAAAAATTATATGTCTAAAGAAAACACAAACATATTTAATAGATCCCTTCCCCCCTTTATTAAACCTAAAAGTTATATTACATGGTTTTTTGTTTTAAAAAAAAATTACGTCACATTGTTTGTAAACAACAAAACAAAAACTTTTTTAAAAAAGTTTAAAAGAATTAAAAACCAAACTTTAATTGTTTCAAGACATGCAATTTTTTTAAGTATATTTCACATTTTACAACCAAGTTAGTTCCGACCATTAGCTAGATCAGGTAGCTCAACAATAAAAATGTTGAGAATTATTTACTATATATATAAAGTGTACTTAGTTAAGTTGACATGACTTAAAGGTGGTGGTTGTTTAGAAAATGAAAACAAATTATTTTTAAAATTATAAACAATAAATAATAAAAACAAAACAAACAAGAATAAAAGTAAAAAAAAACACAACTTATTACAATTTTATAAAAATTTAAAAAAAAATAATTTGTTTGTAAACAAAATTTCAACATTTAACCGTTTGCTGTTGCGTCCCTCACCTATCACCCCATTTACAGCTAACTAACTCAGCAACGACTTGACCATTGACAATTTCAAAACTTAGTTGTGACAAAACAAATGTGTAGTAAAGTACAAATTGTTGTTGATGTCGTTGTTGTTGTTGTTGTTGTTTTTTCTATTAAGTCTGGTTAGATAGATTAGTGTCAAAAGCCTTACTTATAGAGTAAGTAGTTTGTTGTATTTTTTTGCTATTTGCAACTTAATGATTTAGCGCCAGCAACAAATAATAATAGAATTTTTTCTTAACCTATGTCATTGTTTACTTGTAAAAAAAACATTTTTAGCTGGAAATCGTAATGAGAAAAAAATTTACCAGTAATTTAAACAAATTAGCTAATAAAATTAACTTTAATAAGATTTTTATTGGAAATGAGTGAAAACATGTATATTTAAATGCAAAATATCTACTAAAACGTGCTTTTGTGAGTTTTGCTTTCGTCAATGCAAATCTGCCTAATTGTAAAATGAGAAAGCTTTTAGATTTTAGTTTCTTGCTAAATCATCTTCTATTTAGCATAGTTAAATATTTATTGTTATTAAAATTAAAATATAATTACTCATTTAGTTTAGTTGGAATTGTTTTAACAGTTGGTGGTAGGTCGTTTTAAAAATTTTACATAATGATTTTATTAATAGTTTTCTTAACCCCTGTGCAGTGCAAGCGTCTCAATCGGAAAATTGCTGTTAATTATTCAAAACCATTTGGGGCAGGTTAGAACAGGTTGTTTCACTTAAAAGTTGCATAAGAAACGTTTTTTATGTTGGAATTATCCCAATACAATTTGGTTTATTTATTATAGATTTTTCTTAAGATTCTCAAGGACTTTTCATAGAAACCTAGAGTCAATGGCAGATTTTGTTCGAGTTGCAAATGCTTTGTTTTTACATTTGAGCTTACCAGACGTGGCCAAAAAAGCTCTCTCAATGCTTTGTTTTTTACATTTGAGCAATATTGAAAACAAGCTCTCTCTCTCTCTCTGTGCCAATACCGGTTCTAGATTGCACATCAACAAAGATATCGTTTTAAAATTCTTTTGCTTTCTCAACAACAAAACCATTTAAAAAAGCACTTCTTTCATTCTCTCTCTGATGCCTGATTCAGAACAGCGATAGGTACAGGGTATATAAGTAGCACTCTGGTTTATGTTGTCATTATAAAGAGTTCTTTTGATCTAGTTGATCTTTAGAATTACTTTTCGTCCACTCGTGTTACACAAAATTGTATAAAAAACAAACGAAACTACTTAAAAATCAATCTCTGTCGAGGTCTGATCTAACCCACCAGTTCAGGCGGAAAATCCCGAATTTTATCTATCACACAGGGTTACTCATAGCAATCAACACAGGGTTACTCATAGCCATCAACTGCCTAAGTTTTCACTCTCTAGATTACTTGATGTGTGTAAAGTGACGACTGACTCCGTTCACACTTACAGATTAATCATTAAAGTGACGAGTATATTCACTATCGTTTACAAAGAGAACATTCGTGACGAACAAATTATAGCCAATAGCGTGGTTGAACTACAGGTAGTTTGAATTTAAGTAGAACCTATAGCAGTCCATACTTGATTGACCAGTTTAGTGGTACAGTCCGAACAACTTGTTAAACCTATCACGTAGGGTTAATCCTAGCCACCAACTTCCTAGATTACTTGAGGATTGTAAAGTGACGGCTGACTTCGCTTACACTAACAGATGAAACACTAAAGTAACAAGTGTCCCCACTATAGTTTACATAGTGTACATTCGTGGTGAAATACGAGTTATAGCCAATCAGGTGGAACCTAAACTTCATCTTAGTTTTGAAATCATCCATCATCTTTAGATAGAATTAGATGAAATTCAATATTTTGTAAATAAAATTATCTTTAAGCAGTAATAAAGGCGAAAAATTAATTTTTTTATCTTCAGGTTACAAAATGTTATGGAGAAATTCTCAGATCAGATTCGGATTTAGTATATTTTCTGGGTTAAAAATTTGTGTATCCAAATTTTCACAAAAAATAACTTTCATTAAAAATGCGAATTTTTACCAAAAAAATCTATGTTTTTCCGGGTAAAACTACGTTTTTCAAAAAATTCTTTTTATAGAAAATTTTTCCATTAAAACCCCTTAAAAGGGGCTATTATTCCCCTTATTTAAATTTGCACAAACCTTAAATATAGTTTAAATGCTAGTAACATATTTACAAAACTTTGATCATAATTAAAAATGAAATGCAAGCAATTTAACCATGATCACTTTGATCACACAATCGCAAACCAAAAAAAGATAAAAAAGAAGACGAAGACGTAAAAGTAACTAATTAAATATTAAAAGTTATAACTCTTTCTTTCTAACCACACATTTATCTTTGTTTTCCCTATAAACACAAGTCCTCCCCTCTTTCAATAACGCTAATTTGTTTGCGTTTTTGTTTGCATCTAAATCATGTATTCTTGGTTTAATAACCCTGTTTCATAACTCTTTTTTTACATATAAACAAACTCCCATGCAAGTCAAGAAGATAAAAGATTGTCCCCTCTTTCTCCTTTGCTGATAAAGAAATCGTTGTAGTGTTGCAAAAAGATTTTTTGTTATTAATGAAAACCGTGTAAAAATCATTTCGACCAGCACAACAACCAACCAACCAACCAGCGAGAACAACCAGTAATAACTTTATGAAAAGCGTGCCACATACACTTTTGGAAATTTCTGTATTGTTTCATACTTAATACTTTTTGTGAGTGTTAAATATACTACAACTACAAAAAAAAAGGAAGAAAAAATATGAAATAATACTAAATAATTGTTACACAAAAATTACTTCAATATCAAACAAACAAATAACAAAAAAACTAAAGAATTAAATGCACTTGTAAGTAGAATGTATGAGGGTTTTTTTTGTGTTGCACATGCATGGCGTTTTTTGTGGCAAAATTATTATTGTATTGTGTTCATTACATTTGTAGCTGAAATGTTTGTAAAACGATAATAAACCTAATGAAAAGGTGCACTTGAAATAGGTGCCCACTTGACGGTTACTGACTGACTAAATGAATGACGCTAGTGGTGGTAAGTAGCTTTTTTGGAATATTTCTTTGCAAGTTGCAAAGAAATTTTGCTGTGGCTGCTGTTGAAACAGTTTACACGCATGCAACAAAGCGTAAAACAACGATGAGTTTAGATTTTTAAACACTATTTCTGTCCAATTGGCTGATTATCTTCCAGCTGCCTTACTGCCTCTGCCTGCTTGCTGTAACTAACCTAACCCACGATATCTTTACTTAACCAACAATCTTAACGATCACAGCAAACAGCAACAATAACAAACAAAGCGACTAAACACAAATAAAATGTTTAATGAACAATTTTTAATTCTATTCTTAAATAGAATTTTCAGTTACAATTATGAGAGTTTTGATCGTTGTTGTTTATTGGTTGCTGCCTACTGGTGGTAGTGGTGGTGTTGCTGATGATAATGATGATCATGTTGATGTGTAAGAACAAAAAAACAATACCAACTTAAAGTTTCGGTCATTGACACTCTAGCGTTTACATGATGCCTTTATTTTTGTTAGAATGAGGAAAATTTTAAAAGAAATTTATATTTTCATAAAGAAGATTTTTATTTTTGTTTTCATTATTAATAATTAATATGTATGTTTGTTTTTATTGTTTTTAATTATTAAGTATTAATAATGAACAAGCTTTTAATAAAACAGAAATTACTCAAAAAGAGTTTAATGGCAAAGACGACTTTTGTATACACTTCTTTCGTTTAAAAAACTAAATGTGGAAAACTTAAATTTTAAAGAAAGTAATAATATTGATTATCTCACTAATTCATGGGTTAAATTTAGTTTCCCGATCGTGAGATTTTATTTCGTTCTTTGCAAATATGCACTTGCTAACCGTCTCATTGTGAGAGACTACGGATACACATTCCCTATCGGAAATTCCAAGAGTTTGTGAATCTATTCTCTATCTTAAAACTTTCTTTTAGATTTTTTTCAATAAATTTATGCTTTTCCAATCATTGCTTTAGAGAGATCAGTTTTTACGGGGGGGTTTAAAGAGCTTTTTTTAAACTTAACTGCCTTAGCAATAAGCTTACCCTCTCTCTTGTTGCAAATTAATACTCAATTTAGATCACGCATGGGCAGAGAGTGTCAAATGAACTCTTTTCTTTAGATCGAGTATAGGCAGAGAGTTACAAATAATCTATTTGATAGTTCTTAAAGAGCAAATTTAACTCTTCTCTTAAACGAGAAAAGACAATTTTTCAATAATCGTCCCATGTGGTGAGTTAGAGAGGGATCCACATGCCCTTTAGAAATTCAAAACGTTTAAAGCGTTATTCCCAATCCTAAAACCTTTATTAAAAAGTTCCTTCAATAAATTTATGTTTTTCTGATCATTGATTCAGATAGATAAGTTTTTACAGGGGTTCTTAACTCTCTCTCTCTCTGCTAACTAATAGTATTTTTTTTTTTTTTTTTTTGATCAGCTATCGGCAGAGGGTGTAAAATTAAAGTTTTTTAGATCGATCATCGGCAGAAAGTTACGAATGATCTTGTATTTTATCAAGATCAGTTATCGGCAGAGAGTGTCAAATTAACGTTTACTAGATCAACCGTTAGAAATGATCTTTTTAAAGTTCTTAAGGAGCAAATTTTACGATCGAACTTCTTTCAAATGTCGCGAAAAGTCTACAGAAGGGGGTATAAAGTAAATTAAATTATCTTTTGTATTGCTATTTGTTACTACATTTCTTAATGGATAATTCGAACTTCTTATAAATGTCAAAAAAATATTTACAATTTCACACAAAAGAGTTAAATTTTAAATAAACATTAAAACAGAATTGTCTTTACTTTATCTCTCTCTTTTTTCTCTCAGACTAAAGATCAGATTTATATCTAATAAATAAGTAAGAAAAGGACTCTCTTCATGACCACTAAAAGATATTAGAACAAAATTTGTAATGACAGAATCGATCATATAACAGGTAGATTTTTAAAAAAGAGATGACCTTAACAATAAAACACTTAGCAAGAAACATACATTACATAATCAAAAGGTCAATATAAAGTATATCCCCAAGCAAACAAAATTTAAAAAAGTAACTGAAATCTGTAAAACAAACCCTTTAACAAACTTAATACACTGTACCAAAAAAACCATAACTGATCTTCATGATCAGTCACAAACACATTTTGAAAATAAATTAAGTAAATGGAATTTAAATTTTCTCTACGTACTGTTTGTTTTATTTGCCAAAAGAAAAGAATATTCGTTCTGTTTTCAAACCAGACATGTCTTCTGTTGAAGTTTGTTTTATTTTTTTCTTCTTCAATTTATTATTCATAATTTCCATTTAATGCTGCTTCTTTTCTTTACACTTTGAGGATTTCATGTTTGTAATTCATTTCATATAACTTCCGCAAAATGTTTGAGGAAAAAAGAAGACTAAGAACAAGCAACACACAGTACACAACTTAAATGACTGTTAAATGCAGCAACTAAAGTTATTAAATGTTTAAATATTAAAAGAAACGGTTCATTTTGGCAAATACAAAAAAAAATCGTCTGATCATTGCTTGATTTTTATTATAATACTTTTAATTTAATTCTTATTTTGTAACATGTTTTAGTTTAAAACACGCTAACTGCTCGCTATTAAATACTTTTCTTAAAGACTTTTTATGTCTGGTATAATGAAAATGTGACAGCTGGCTAGATAAAGCAAAAAAAAGGAAAAATATATAGAGAATTTTCAAGAGCACCTAATGAAGACCACAAATGGGTGTTGAAAAGCACTGGAGCTGTACGGCTACAATAACAACAAACAGACATTTGAAGAGTAATTGATTTCTTAGAATAAAGATAAAATTTAAAAATAGAGTTAAAGAACAAAAAGATTTGTAACTCCCCTATATATTGACTAGAAAATCTAGTATTTAATAATAGATTTCAGACAATTAAACAACAATTGCTGCAAATGATAATTACATATTAAGTAAATGGGGGTTAAAAGAGTAATGATCTAGATATGGATGAAGAAAAATTCTTTTAAATTACAAAAATTACTTAATAACAAACATTTATTGGAGTTATTTGGTTTTAAGTAAAACTGCTATTGATCTCAAGTTTTGGGATCTCTGTGTGAAAATTTAAATTTTATTTCTTTGCAAAGATAATTAATTATCACATTTTGTTGGCAAATTTATTCTCTCTTTAAAAAGGCCAACCTACAAAGATCAGAAATAGGCCAAAGAGAGCTTTCTTGCTTAATAGCAAGAAACAACATAAACAAAATCAGAAAAAAACTCACATGACCTGTATAATGATCATAAGGCGGGTTTACACAAAAATAGAGAAGACCTTAACAAAAAAAAAACACTTAGCAAATATCATTAATTACATAACAAAATTTTCAAAAATAACTGAAATCTGTAAACCAAACCCTTTAACAAACTTAATACACTGTACCAAAAAATCATAAGGGATTTTCATGATCATCACAAATGTTGCAATAAACAAAACCAATTAGAGTTCATTTGTCTCTCTCTCTCTCTGCATAATCTAACCTTCTCTGCTTTATAATGTTCAACAAATACTTTGCTTCTCGAGATCACGCATTGACTGAGAGCAACAAATGATCTTTCTGAGTCGCAATTAACAAAATTTTTGATATTTCTTAATGGAAAATTTTCTATCTACAGAACCATTTTTTAAATGTAAAACTTCATTAATCGAAAAACTATAAACATAATTGCATATCATTGTAAACTTTCATTACACATGAAATTTTTTTCCGAGTTTCTCAGTTATTTGAAGTTAGGACAATACCGGAAGTTATCCACAATAAAATATACTTTGTTGTGATTGTTAACCCCTAGAGGTATCATAGATCCATACTTCTTCAAGGAATAACGCTGAGGACTCGATTTTTGTAAATTTTAAAGAACATATCCATGACGTCAGACGTTCCTAAAAGGAAACTTTTCTAGATCAGGCATTGTCAGAAAGCAGGAAAGTTGCTTAAATAAGGCTGAGAATTAATTTTTGTAAAGTAGATCCATGACATTAGAAGATTCTCTTTCCGTGACTGAAAATAAAACCTTTGAGGTTTTATCATTATAGATTTTCAGAAGTAGATATTTCGTAGATCTTTTGACAAATTTAAAAACATCGGATTTCGATCATATTGAAAACATTGACACGATCATTTTTAACTTGAGGATAACTTAAAATTTGGAAGCTACAAGTCTTCTGTAAATATAAATATGATTGTTACAAAGAAATCTAAAGAAAATGTGATCTTAGAAGATTTATATGATAGTTTGTTAAAGCCTCAAAGGAAATTGGGTTAAAAATCTTAATGAAATTGATAGCTTTGAGTTAGTAAACTGAATAAGCCTGAATTTTTGAATTCTTTGGGCTTTTATTTATCTTTAGTCGATCCTAAAATGAAACGTCTTGTCTTGAAAGGATTTTGTTATCGATAAGGTCTGCACAACATTTACAACATTGAGTGCCCCTCTTTTTTTGGATTTTGGTCTTCAATATCTTGTAATTTTAAACCACTTAACTGAGCCGATATGTCAGCAATAAATTGAATAGTTTATGTGTATTTCATATATATGCACTTGTTATGTGGATACACGGTTTGTGTTACACGGTGATACACGGTTGTCAGATCTTACAACGTTGTCAGAAAATGTTCAGAAAATGTCTAAGAATTGTCTAAACTTACAAATTTTCTTTTGCAACGTTGTCAGAAAAAGCATTACCGAAAATATTGCAAGACAAAATATGTAAGTTGACAGTATTATTAGACATTTTATACACATTTTACTGCCAACGTTGTAAGATCTAACAACCGCGTATACATAGCATTATATTTTAAAATAAAAATTTCAAAATTTAATTTTGTTTTCAAACCGGTTTCCAAACTTTTAAAAAAGAAACATAATTAATTAACGTCCTTTTGTCCAGCTTAATAACATTTAATGTAAACACTTTACTAAACCCTTTAACAGGTTTAATAGTCCAGAAAAAAAACTATATATTATTTTTATCTGCTATCTCTTTCTAACTCCTTTAATTCCATGTTCCTTTTTCTCTCAAACAAACAATAACCAAAACAAAAAGATAACATGAGTTCTTATGGAATTTTTTTCTTGGAACATCATATCAACCCCCAAAAGAATTTCAAAACAAAAAACATTATTATCTTAAAGAAAACATTTTGAGAGACACAACATACAAAACAAATGAATATTTATTTCACGTAATGATTTGCTGTCAAACTACAAAATGCCATCAAATAAAACGAAACGAAACCTTCAAAATCAAATTTATTTAAAAAAGAAATAAAAACGATCAAATAAAATCAAATTGAAAGAGGGAGAGCAAGAGAATAATTAATAAACCTGGTGGTGGTGATGGTGTTAAACACAAAAAGAAGAGTATTTTTAGGTGTTTAAAATAGAGGCAAAACCACGTGTTTTTTTCAAAATGGAAAAAAAAATTCCCCCAAATGCATTGTTGTTAGTTTTTTTCCCTTAATGTTTTTTTTTTCGATTTAAAATGCAAAGACCAAAAATATAAAAGAAAAAATTGAAACAGTGAATGAAAGAAATAAATATTTACAAAGTGAGTACAACTGAGTAGATGTAGCAGAAGCAGCAATGAAGCATTTACTAGCTGCTTACAAGTGGTTTATTAACACAAAATATTTTTTTCTTTTCTAGTAAATATTTATGTAAATAATCATGTAAAATTTGGCTGCTTATCATTTGTTTTTCTTCATTTTTTGTTACTTGTAAAACTAAATATGAAAAATTGTTGTTATTTTTTAAAAAATGGAACAATTTAAAATCTAATTGTGGTAACAACTGTCAAAATTTTGCTCCCGGCATTTAAAATTAGTGGTGTTTTTTGTTTTCTTCATCATTATTATGCACTTTTTTATTTTGTTTAATCATCTTCATCATCTTTTGAGTAAATAGTAAGAAAAATCAAATCTTATCTTTAGTAGTTTAAAGTACAAAAACTCAGCTGCCCTTAAGGCTAGTAGATATGTAGTTTTTTTGAAAATCAGGGAAAAATTGAAAAAGAATTTAACAATTAACACAAACAGAGGGTGTTCCAAACATGAAAATCAGTATTATAAATCAAAAATTTATCATTTATTATAAAGTTGTAGAAAACTAAGTTTTTAATGGATTTCCTAATTTTAGAACTCTTGAGATTTGTAGAGTTTGTGGCTTTGATTTAACGAGGGTCAATATTTGTGCTTTAAGATAAGGCAATATTGCTTTAGTTCAGTTGCTGTAGCATACCCAGCAAAAACTCGATTATGACTTGTACTTACATAGTTACTTACTTTTTACTGGTTACTACTTATCGTCTGCATTACTTTAAAGTACTCTTATAATGACTTACATATAATCGTCTACATAAGTAAGTACTTTATTTTGAGTTTTTATTGAATTGCGCAATAGCAACTGTTTTTCACACACACAGAATGAAATTACTTTTTTATCTCCTTATATGTTAGTACTTATATAAGTTGTGATTTGTAAGCGAGATGGTAAGTAATTGTCTCCAATGCCATCACTGTTTAAAATAATAAGTTTAAACGCTAACGAATAATTAGTAAAAATCGAATTTTTAGCTTTCAAACTCTTTACTTTTCAATGTTAGTTTTTGCAGGGTATATAACTAGTATCGTCAAATGTTTTTTTTAGAAAGACAATATCATGCGATTTATTGGCATTTTCAATCGAAATCTTTATCGTTTTCAACTTACAAAAAATACCTTCGAGAGTATAGAAAATAACATTACTTTCGAATCATTGACAGGATCATTTAATTGAAGAAGTTAATTGCTTTATAAAAATAAATTCAAATCCAATAGAGAATTATGTTCCTTTTGAAAATTAAGATAACTTTAAAGTTTTCAAGACTTTTCTCAATAAAGAGACAAAAAAGCATAGAGCAAAGAAAATGAGATCACCTTCGAAACTTTGACGCGATCGTTTAATCGAATTTAACAGGCAAAGTCAATTAATTTATAAACTTTGGGTCTTAATTTAATTATGAATATGGAGAAGATCGATAAAAAATGATCACCTACTACTTCAATTGTTTAAATTTAGTACTTTGCTTTCATCCATCTTCTTCTCTTTTTTTTATAACAAATCTCTAAGCTTTACAAAATTGGTTTTGTGTTAAAAATTACATTATTCTTTCTGTTTGTTTATAATTTATTTATTTTAATAATAGTATTTGTTATCATCCAAATTATTCAGCGCACATGTCAACACTTTAACCATCACCCATCATCAGAACGCCAACTAACAACACCTTCACTTCACTTTGGACTCATAACAATGACAAAATGTAGCAACAACATATATAGTCGATCATTGCCGACGCTAATGATACCCTAAATCAGTGGTTTTCGAAAAGTTTGAAACAAATATATTTTATTATATCAAGTTATATCTAGACGGTTGTTAGATCTTACAATGTTGTCAGAATTGTAAGATGACATTCATCTTACAATTTTTGTTTTGCAACATTGTCAGAAATGCTTTTACTGACAACGTTTCAAACAAAGTTCACACGATTGTTAGACATTTTTTGATTTGTTTCTGACAACCATATATCACAGCTTTTGAATAAATACATGGTTGTAAGATCTTACAATGTTGTCAGAAAATGTTAAAAATTGTGTCACCGTGCCATCTTTGTCTTGCAACATTGTCAGAAATTATTTTTCTAATAACTGTTCAAAACAAAAATTTTAAGTTCACACGATTGTTAGACATTTTCTGAGGACATTGTAAGATCTGACAACCATTAATCACAGCTCTTAATGACAAAACTTACAAGAAATCGATTTTTTTGAATTAAGTCAGTTGTGGTCCTTAAATAAGGATCATATTTGGATCTTATATTAAGAACAAATTCCACTAGACAGTACAAGTTCGGAATACCTAAGAAGATAACTGGACACAACTTTGACCTCAGGTATGAAACGTAATCCTTGGAATTTGGCCATATGAGCAATACTTGTGAATCTGACATTAATCAGTTCATACACTTTAGTTGCGTAGGGTATAAATACCCAAAAGAAATGACAAAATAAATGATGCCCCCACAACAAATCTGATGATTAAAGTGGAAAAAAAGTTTTAGCAAAAAAAAGACCAACAAAAAAACGCGTATAATAAACGCCCACTAACATAAATCGCAATAATTGTCTGTCATTTTATTTGTTGTATTGTTATTGTTTTATAATTAATAATAGCAAAAAATATGTATAAATAAAGAAAAAAATGTTTAAATGTTAAAAAAAAATGTTTGTAAAAAAGAAACAAAAATCAATTACAAACGATTTCAAACAATATAATGATTTTTTTTCGTTCCCTTTTAATGTGTGTCCAATTTAGCTAGAAATTTTTCAAGCATATGTTGGCAGTTTTTTGCGTTTTGCTATACGCTAGTCTCTTCAGATGCTATTTGGTTCATGATCTTGTCTATTGGGTCTTTCTAAATATGGATGATTTGTTTAATTGTTGTTGTGGTTTATGTTTTAAAACATTTTTTTTTCGTTTGGTTTTTGTTTAAAATTATTAAAAATAAATTTCGAAATCATTAAAACGCCAAAAATGAAATATTAATAGTCTAACGCATAAAATGATTTTTTTTTAATTTATTTTAACATGCCCACCAACCGAACACGTTCTATAATTATAAGCAATTATTTGAAATTTTTTTTTACAATTTCAAATCTATTGGTCATTGACCTAAGGAAATTATTAACGAAATAATAATAATAATGAAAAATAATTGTCAACTTGTAATGTATAAAGTATTTAAGTTTGATTCCCCTTTTTTTTGATTGTAAATACATAATGCACCTTTTTTTATCATACCTTTTTTATATCAGACATATAAAAAGAAACTATATCATGTGGTTATATTAGTTGTTTTTAAAAAGTGTAAAGATTGTTATTATATTTTTTTGTCCCTAATGTTTGTATTTACTGTTTTTTTTAAGCCTATTAACTTGGTATTTCCGTTGTCATATATTTTGTAACAATTTATTATACATTTTATCAATTATTTTCTTTATTTATAGGAAAAAAACTATAGAAATATCTAATTATAATGGGCGATTAAAAAAATGTTTGTATTATAATAGAATTTTATAGAAAAGTTCAAAATTTTATGTCAATTTTAAGAATAAACGAAAATATAGTTAATGACTAGTTCTTACACAACAACTGACTTTTTAATGAGTGCTGCATACTGTCTGCATTACTTAAAAGTACTTTAATAATGATTTCCATATAAGGAAAATGTAAGTAAGATAGTTTGTTTTTATTCCCTTGAAAGTGTTCTTGTATCGTGTTGTTGCGTTTAGTAACCCAGCTATTGGACAAAATGTCAATGTATCCGAAAAAGACATTGATTTTCATTAACCTTTTTCCTCTTTCGTCATTAATGAAGAAGTGTGAAGACAATTGTCACTTTAGTCTACCCTTTGTAAGCTAGAGAGTGGACACTTGAAAACAAACTAAAGCTTTCTGCTGTCTCCTCATAATCATAGGACAATCGTTTGTTAAAATAGGTAGTCACCTGGAGGCTCGGTAGCTAGAGGTAACCCTAAATGATAAAGTTAAGGTAGTTCAGTGCTGTCAAACCGAACTGCTGGGAACCGCGAACAGCGTTGCTGAGCCTTGATGAACATGTGGACTTTTCACATAAGATTTGATTCAATCTATACATCCCTCAAATTTTGAAATAATAATCAGTTTAGCGGTTTAGATGTATCAGATAAACGAACACTTCTCATGTTCTCTGAAACATATATTTGAAATTTGGTCCTAAGAGGTACCGTGGTTCCTGAGTTCATCGATTACGAACAAACATTGCTCTTTTATTTATTTACGATAGTTGGTTTTGTATGCAATGTAGATAATGTAGTTATGTCATACATTACTTGGTAATAGGTGATTGTTATTAATAACATTAATTAGTTTCCTTTGAAAAGTAGTTCATATTTCTAGGCTGAGTAATTGTTGTTGTAACAGTACGATTTTGGCCGATAGTTCTATTTTTTTTTTTTTGGAAAACTTTTGATTGGTAAAGCTATCGCTGAGTTGAAAAACTTTGGAAAATTACGACCCTGATTGAGATTTTACAACTCCTGAAAAACATTTTTTATTCTACAATTTAACTCCATATTACAATGATTAAGACTATGTATACATGATTGTCATATCTTACAACTTTGACAGAAATATATTCAATCGTGTAAACTTTTAATTTTTGTTTTGAAACTTTGTAAGAAAAAACTTTTCTTAAGCTACGTAAGCACAATTCAGATCAGATCTTTTAAAGTGAGTAGAAAAATGTTTAGAAAATGTCTAAGAACCTTGTGAACTTAAAGGCCTGAATCAGGCCTATTCTAATAATAAGAAACTGCCCTCTTTTATACATAAAGCATGCAAAAGGGAAAAAACTCCCGGGGAAATATTGTTCATAATTGATTAGTTTTGTCTTGCAACTTTGTTAGAAAACAATAATATTGTCAGACATCTGACAACTGTGTAAATACATTAGGTAGCCACTGTCAGATAACTGTCTGACAATTTTTTAATATTTTGTCAGATAAATGTTTTCTATTGACAACACGGTGCATTAAAAGGACATATGCACCTTAAAAAAGATCTGTCATCTTTTGTCATACAACTATCTGACAACGGTGTAAACTGACATTATTTTCTTGGCACATAAATTTATTATCTGGCAATGAAATGGTAAGATATTCTTACAATTATCTGAACTGAAAATCTACATGTTGCTAACAAGCTTTCATTTTCAGTGCAATGTCATCACATTGTCAGATCTGAGTGAGAAACGTTTGAAAATCTGACAACCATGTATGCGTAGCTTTAAAATGTTGCAAAACAAAAATTGGAAGTTGACACGTTTGTTGGACATTTTGAACATTGTAATAGGAATTAGTGCAAATAGAAAATTACTTTTGAATTAAATTTGAACAAGTTCAATTTTTAAGCCTAAAGAAATTTGACAACACCGCCCCTAGTTCTCACAAATATTTTTATATTCTTATACAAATAAAAACAATTAAACAAAAAATATATTTAAAAGGAAGGAAAAAAATGACTCTTAAGCAGAGAATAAGCAGAAGAGATGAGAATTCTGAAATCAAAAAAAAATATACAAGGTGACAAAAAGTTGTAAAAAACTAAGATCATACAAAACCAATAAAACATTTATATTAAGAATTTTTCCTTAAGTCTCGTCTCTTTATCTTACTCTCTAGAAAAAACGAGTACGTGAACCAAAACTGGTGCTGTTGACTGGCTGATTACGCATTGAAATTTTTTTTGGCAAAAACAGAAACCCAAATAAATATTTAAAACAAGAAAAAATATTCTAATAAAAATAAAATACAATAAATGAAACAACAAAAAAATAGCACAAAAACAAAAAGTAAACACACAAAACAAACACAGAAAAGAAGTAGAATGTCGGCGAACAAACACAATTCAAAAGCAAATAATACTTGGCGACATGAGTGAAAAAGCAAAAAAACAAAAACAATGTAAAAACAGCAAAAGCAACAGCGACAAAAAACATTTTATGCGCGTGTAGCACATTTGGTGTGTGTGTGTGTGTGATCGAAATTAAATTGATTAGACAAGCAACAAGAACAACACACGAAAATAGTGTGAAACATTTTTTTTTTCGATTTTAGTTTTCGTGTTTCGTTTTTTTTGGGAAGTTTTGGCCTTAATTCTTAAGTATTAGGGAGAGGAGATAAGGGGGGACGAACTATGCAATAGAATGGAACAGCTGTTTTTTTCTTAAGTCATTAAAGTTTTTTTTATGATGAAAAAAAAAATAGAAATAGATCGTGTGTGAGGGAAAGAGAGAGCGAGAGGTAGACAAAAAAAGTGTCAATAAAAAAAGCAATGATACATTTTTTTTATAAATTTAAACTTTTATTGATAAAAAACCGTGTGCTATTCAACATGTAGTACAAAATTTTTGTTTGTTTTTCTTTAAGGAAAATCACTTAACATTTTTTTCTAGTTGTTTGTAATAGATAAATAATGGAAAAAAATAAATAAATACACAGCAGAGGGCAAAGTAATAAAGATTTGCTTTCCATTTGAGAATGCATCCGAAAAAGACGATGCTTTCCTTTGACGTCTAACCACTTGGTTGGCTCAGTTCGTCACACTTGTAAACGAGGGTAAAGACAATTGTCACTTTCGTGTGCCCTTTGTAAGCGAGAGTGTGGACACTTGAAAAACAAAGTTTAGTTTTCTGCTGTATCTTTGTAATCTTTTGCCCTACGAGGATGTCAATCATGTAGAGCAAGAGGCTGTCAACATGTTAAAATGGCCCCTATTCTGCATTTCAATTCGAATCGAAATATTCTCCTCTTGGCAACTTCGATTCGACTCTCCGCCACAAAAACAACAACTTACAAAAACGTAATAACAATCGTAAAGCATGGAATTGCTTTTTCTTTTTCTTACGATTCAGTTTTTTGTTGGACTGCCTTTTTTACGATAGTTGCGTAATCGTAATCTAAATGCAGAATAGGGGTGAATAGCTAGTCACCTATACACTCGGTAGATAGGAGTAACCCTAAATGGTAGGTAAAATAGATAGTTCGGGACAGTTCGACAGAACTACTGAACAAATCCCGTTTAAAACAGTTACAACTACAAGCTGTTCTTATGCTTAAAGCCATAAGTCACTGAACTAGCTCGATGTCAATTACCTTTTCTCTACAACATCAATACATACTTATTATTCTTATAACGTATTCTATCGTTATCATTTCCTCATGGCTTCCTAATGCTAATTATTTAACCAGCACTGTTTACCAAAATGTAACATAAAATTTTTGTTAGTTTTATCACTTTTACTTAATTTTCAAAATTCCAACATACAAATATTTTCCAAAGCATTTTGATTTGTCTACGCATGAATGAATGACGTTATTAGTACAAATTTAAGCCAAAAATACATTCACATACATGAAGAAAAAAAAAACTAATGTGTCATGTAGATAATTTTTTTTTGTATGTATGAAATAAGTAAATAAAATGTAGTTTAATAAAAATCACTAGATTTAAACAAATAAAAAATGTGTCTACTATTAAAAAAAACAAGGAGGGCAGGGCAGCATTTGAAGTAACCGAAAAATGTACAATTTGTATATAAAAAGTTTTTGATGAATTAAACTGATATCAGTGTGTGTGTGAAAGTGTGCGTAAAGAGGAGCTGCAGGTAATTTTAGGAACAGGTTAATGTACTGTCACAAATTCTAACCGCCAGCATTTGAGAAATGTTCTAATGGTAGTGCTAAGGATGAGTAAACAATCGTTACAACGATAAGACAATTAATTAAAACGACGTTTTATAGAAAAGTAGGTTAGATAGAAGAATACCTGGAAAATTTTTGTAAAATTTTTTGACAAGTGTCAAATCATTTTGTAACTATTTTTGATAGCAAATAGTAAATTTGTCATTATCGGAAATTATCAAAGTATTTACTGTTCTGAAATAAAGTAAGATTAATATCGTTATTTCTTTAACATCAATTGTTAAAATTTTCTCTACAATATCAACTAAAAGCCATTTTTTTAAATATTGATTTATTTGATCGATTATTCTTTAATTTATACAAAATTGAAATTTTTTAAATTTTTTTGAAAAATTTTATTCGAATAATCGTATAATCTTATTATAATCTTTAATTTATACAAAATTGAAATTTTTTAAATTTTTTTGAAAACTTTTTTTCGAATAATCGTATAACCGGTTTTAATTTTACGAATAATCGTTAAATTTTTAACATAAGAGGCATTAAAAAAATCTTTTACGTTTACTTCTATTTTATTAATCTATTAAACGAATAATCGTTCGTTTTATCGAATAACCATTATTTGGTTTTACGAATAATCGTTCAATTAATCGAATAACCGTTATTTGATTTTACAAACAATCGTTCAATTTTGCAGTATTTCAACATCCTTAATTCTCTTATGTTTACTTTAATTTTCATAAATTTTTCTAACGAATAATTGTTGCATTAATCGAATAACCGTTTTTATAAATATTTTATACATATAATCGGTTAATCTTTAAATAGTATTAAAGAATATGTATTTATTTCAAATATTATTTGTTTGAAAGATTTTATTAAAATACGTTTTAATTGCTTTTTAAACTATTCATCACTTTGATGATGCGATTAATCGCTTAACCACTTAAACATGTCAAGGAACAATCGTTCAGAATGTAGTGAATATACAAAATAAAACTTCTTAAGTTTATAGTTTAGTTTATGGTTTGATTATTCTAAATTGTTGGCCAATTATTAAAGCGATTAATCGGAAAGTAAGGTACGATTAATCGGTTACCTTATTCGTTTCATCGAATCTTCCTCCTAAAATTTGAAAATGTATAATATAAAGTTCTTAAAGGTTTTATTTCAATATTTTTTGTTTGTACAATTAATCGAATCAAATTATTCGAATCGCTGGTTATTCGTTTTCCTAATAATCTTTAAAAAATTTTATAAATTTAAAGAATAAAATCTTAAAATTTATTTTGTTCAAAATTTTGCATTATATACAGTAAAATAAACTCTTTTTCATACGATTAATCGAATAACTTTTTATTCGGTTTTGCTAATAATCGTCAAAAATTTTAAAAATGTTATAAACTAAATATTATCAATTTGGTTTGTTTTTCTATAAATTCTGAGCTTTTGTTTTCTATCGATTAATCGGTTAATTATTTATTCGGTTTAAGCCTAAAACGTTTAAGAATAAACGTTCAAAATGCTGCACTGCTACAAGACTGTCATGTTTTTTATTACACTTAACACGTTTTAGTACGATTAATCGTTTAACTAATCGAATCAAATTAATCGTATCGATGGTTATTCGTTTTCCAAATAATTGTTGAAAAATTTTTAAGTTTATAGAAATAATACAACAATTCATTTAGCTTTTTTTTTTACTTTTTCATACGATTAATCGAATAACTTTTTATTCGGTTTTTTTCCTAATAATTGTTAAAAATTTTACAAATTTATAAAAACTAAATATGTACTGAAATGTATTTTTTATACATTCTAAACTTTTATAAGTATTTCTTTCGATTAATCGATTAATAATTTATTCGGTTTTAGGAATAATCGTTCAAAATGTTGTAATTATTCGAAGAAAACTGCAAGAAATTAATCTTTTCTGTCATGTAAATTATTACACTCAGAACATTTTAGTACGATTAATCGGTTAACCATCATTAATCGGTTAACCATTATTCGATTTTTCGATTAATTTTACAAAATTTTGTAAAAATTTTAAAATTTTCCTAAAATCATCATATTAGCTAATAACGCTGACATTTGAAAAGTTTTCTGTTCGATTAATCGAATAAATTTTTATTCGAGTTTTCGATGAAACGTTAAAATTTTGTCCATATTTTTTTGCAATTATGTATTACAATACAAAAATTCCAACTTCAAAACACTGTTTACAAAATGTGTTCTCATTTTTTTTCAAAACTTTTTTATCTTGCAGTTTATCAAATGTAAATTGTATGTGTGTTTTTTTTATAATAATTGTTTGTTTTTTGTTATAGTTTTTGTTGTTGTTTTTTATGTTCTTTACGTTTTGCATTCGTTTGTAATCGCATCACAATTAAATTAATTTAAAATTATTATTATATCATATTTAATGCAATATTTGTTGCTGGTTTTCTTTTTTTTTTGCAAATTATCAACATTTTAATTTAATTTTACACTGACACTTGCAAAATGTAGAGTAGAGTTGGTGGGCGTCAATTTTGTTAGTTTAAATTTTAAATGACAGAATAATCTAAATACTGAATACAATATTATTTCAATTGTTTTGTAATATGTATGTCTGTGTTCATTCGTAACATGGTACCAAAAAAAAAAAATAAAACACCGGACGGACAGGGTATGAGTATCAGCATCAGACACAAACAAAGATTGAAAATTTTGTATAAATTTTATATTACTAGAATGTGCTGAGTTTTAAGTAGTTGCTGATAAAAATAAATGTATTTGCTCATGTTTCATCTGTGATTTTGTTGTCTACATTCCTCAGGTAACTTCATTCTTTCCCCATCATCCATTCATAAAACTTCATCATGGTTTTTTGTTTTTTTTTTTTTTTTTCTCCAAAAAAGGTGTCTTGTTTATTTGAGTTTTTTTTAGATTTTCCATTGTGGTCTGTCTAAACTTGAGATTTTAACAAGAATTACACAAATTTTGAAGCCTGTTTAAGATTTATATTACATAGTTGTGGTGTTGAATATTACAAGTATTTTATATTTTTTTATTTAAGCACTTGCTGCATTTTTTTGAAATTTTGGAAATTTTTTTTTTGTAAATTTTTGAAATATTTTTACTGATTATTACACTTGAAACTCGTGCGTCAATGTGTTTTTGAATTTTTTTTATCTTAATCAAGTTATTTTTAGTTTTGTTTCTTAGAATTGATTAATTGTTGCTTGCAATTGAAATATAAAAATACAAAAAAACACAAACTTTTCATTAGAGCCGTTATTTAAATCTAAAGTTTAACGTAAAATTCCCCTTGAGTAGTTATTTAATGCAACAAAACTTATGCTGCTCGTCGTATCAAAGAAATTGACCACAAAACCGCAATAAAAGTGTTGGAATTTCTAAAGGAAATTTTAACAGAAACAGAGAAGAAGAGGCAAAAATA
Source organism: Lucilia cuprina (assembly GCF_022045245.1). NCBI lineage: Eukaryota > Metazoa > Arthropoda > Insecta > Diptera > Calliphoridae > Lucilia > Lucilia cuprina. The sequence continues at coordinate 58,604,679 of NC_060951.1, read as the reverse complement.
TGTGTTTTTTTCTGTTTCAAACTCAATTATATTGTTCATGTTTAATTTGCTGTTTTTTTGCGTTTTCTTATTCAGAAATTTTTAATTTGATACAAAGTTGCATAGTTATGTAAATGTTTAGATTCATTGGGGAGGGGAGTTTATTAATTTCTTTGCAGGTTTATATTTAAATATTTGTGTAACAAGTGTAAAGTTATTTCTCGTTTTATAATTGTTTTAATATTAGCTTTAGATGGTAATGCAAAGAGTAGCCTGTTGCCACTTTAGTGCGCTTTAGTAATGTAGTGGAAATTCAATTATATCTTAAGCGTCCTAAGCAATTTAGAACTTTTTTCTATTAGCCTCTTGAGCAAAGCGGCTTGAGGTCCCCTAGGGGTCGGATTAGAAACGTTTATTTTGTTAAAAATGAAAATGAAGTACATATATATTATCAAATTCTTTGATCGCTACTATATTCAGAATCTTGCCTTCAAAAATGTCTAGTATATAGAACAAAGGCGTCTGAGGTCCCCTAGGGGTCCTTACAAACATTCCAGTGTAGATCCTTACAGGGAAGTGAGAAGTAAATTATAACTTGAGTGCCCTAAATAATCTAGAATTTTTTTCTATTACCCTCTTTAAAAATAAGTATATAGAACAAAGGGGTCTGAGGTCCCCTAGGGATCCTTATAAACATTTTAAAAATATATGTTTAAAAACGCCTTGAAGTGAAGATTAATGTAAATTCTTCCCGGGAGGTCTGTGGCAAATAGTTATATTTTAAAACCTTAAAGAATTAAAAAAGTCATTCTTTTTTATTTTTATTTGGATCAGCACTGAGGGGATGACCCCTACTTATGCGAAACATTGTGTTGGAACTAGGAAAATAGGTTGTGAGAAGGAGGATAAAGGAAGTAGTGTTTGTGAACATTTGATTTAAATTTTCTTATATCAAAAGTGGAAGGGAATACCTCTGCAGGAAGTTTATTCTACATACGAAGAGTGCTGTTCACTGGCAAATCTACCACAAATGGTTTTGTTCTTGAAGACGTGTGTTACGCAAGAATATACGGGTATCGGTAACAAGTTCCCTAATTTCAAATAAACACATTCCATTCTAGTATCAATAGAACAGTAAAATACACCCCACATTGAGACGGTGCTCCAGTGAATCAATAGAGTTGAATACCCTACTGTCACCGATAATTTCCTTCACCCTCTCCTGTACGCGGTCGAGTAGCTCCAACATAAACTTCGAGGCTCCGGCCCATACATTCTAAAATATTTGAGAAAAACTTCACTTTTAAACAGATAAATCAGTCACAGTAGGAAAAATATAGTTTGTTGAAATCGATAAGATGTGAAGAAAATAATACAACAGTTAATGATGTTACTAAACTTGCTCAAGGTTAACCAAAAGTCAGAATTTGTTCAGATACATTTCAAATCGGACAGATCGTTAAGATTCTGTCAATAATCAGTTGTGGAATAACTGACGTTTTTATTACTTAAAAAATATGTTGCAGAAGATTTGAAAGAAAGGTCAAATTTGGTCAAGAAACATCAAATTTTAATACGATTTTGTGATTAGCGCTTTAAGTTCGTTTTTCAGTGATCAGTTTGCAGAAAAATGACAATTGAACAGTATAAACGGATCGTCTCTGAAATTTTAATATACAAAGTAGAAACAAGTTGCTTTAAATTAATTCGGAATATCATAAAACTTAAAATTGAAACCCCACTTAGGACTACTTAGAACTTACAACTACTCTAAGATCGTTACATGTTAAACCCCAAAGGATTACTCACGTAACTAGTTTTATGTCAGTGAACTTTCCCTCTGTTAGTCTGTCAAAATGACATTTAAAAATAACGATTAACAATAATTCAATAATAAAGTGTGATGTAATATGAGGGTGGTCCACATTTTATGGTAAATATTATGAAACGACATGATCGTAACAACAATAGAAAATTCTCAAGAGAGTGAGTGCATCAATAGAATAGACAATTTCTATGTAGAATATAAGCAAAAAAACAATAATGCATTTTCATAATACGAAAAAAAAATCATAGAAACAATAACAAATTGCAAAAACACATAAACAAAATTTGACAAAACAATTAGATCAGCAACAACAATAACAACCAAACAGAAACATAAACAAAACATGATGATATTTTTTGTTGTTTCTTCATCATACTATTTTTCGTACCATGTTGCCAATATTTTATAAGAGATTGAGTAATAATTCAAGTTGAAGGTTTTCTTTTTGCCGTTTTTCGAATGACAATGTGATGACTTTTTGTTCATATAAAAAAAAATTTTAGCAAATAAAAAAAAAACATAAGTTCAATGGCTTTTGCTAAAATAAAACAAAAAAAATAAAATAAATATAATTGTATATGTAAAAAAAATTAAAAATGGCTGTATATGAGTTGAATTTTTAGAAAGAATTTCGAGTTCTTGTTTTAGTAACAAAATAACAAATAATAAAGTATTATTGTAAAATACAACAAAATTGAGACATATTTGTCAGCAAAAAAACAAAATTGAAAAATAATATTTAAAAAAAAAAAATAAGTCATTGACAATAATAAAAGAGAGTAAGGAGAGAGGTCTAAGAAAGGGTAGGGAGGAATACGACTTAAATAATGTATGGTATAAGAAAAATATATACCAGTTTTTGGTGTAATAAATTCCATATAATAAATTAATAAAAACTCTAGAATTACAACACGTTTCGAAAAAAATGGAAAAAAATTTTAATATTTTTAAGAAAAGTTAAGTTCAAAATTTTCTTTAATGCGCATTTAACAAGTATTTAATAATAACCTTGAAATTAAAAATTAAATTTCAAAATATGATTACAAAAATAAAACAGTCAATAAACATATCCTTTTGTTAACAACTGTACCTCTCTCGTGCTTCTCTAACTCATTGTTGATTCCTACAAACAAAAAATTGTTTGTATTTTAGTAGTTTTCTTAAGTCATACATCAATCGTTTTGAGACAACAAACCAACCAAGAAACAACAACTACATTGGTACTATAACAAAACAACAATATTAATATGTTGTTGTAGTAGACCATAAGTTCTTTTATTTTTTTTTTTTTGAAACGGTAATGAACCTTTTGAAATGTATGAATTGTTTGACAGTTGAACGTTTTCTTCCCTTTGCTTTCTTATGCAAAAATTTCAACAAGGATATTTTAAAAGGATCTTAAATACACACACCGTACATGGTTTCAAGCCCTCCCGTTGTGTGTTTTAGCAAAAAAGAATTGCAAACATTTTGTTGTTTTTTCTTTTTTCTCTTTTAAATACAAACATATTTGTATTTTTCCTTTTAATTATAATAAAAATAAATTCTTGAAGAGACAGAGAGAGAAGGAGAGTGAAAAAAGGAAGTCTGTGTTATGAATTTTAAGTAAAAATATAAACGATCAAAAATAAACTGAGTCTTAAAGACAGGTAAAAAACTACCACTTTTTTTAACCAGCAGGGCTAAAAGAGAGAGAAAGAGAGGGAGGGAGTTCAAGTGATCGTGTAACTAAGTCTCTTTAATGATATTTTCTTTTTTCTGTAATAGAAAATTCCTGAAGTTAATAGTTACTTAAAGGTTTTTTAAATTTGTTTTCATTGTTTTTATTTTATTTGAATTTGATATTCAAACAAAATCTAAGGAAATGTTGAAAAAGATATTCATTAAATTCTAACCTTACTTTGGTATTTAATAATAATATTATGTATTTTTTGTAATCGTTTGTAATTTGAATTATATTTAAAGATCGTGTTAGAATTTTGTGATATTCCTGTAATGTAAATATAATCTTACATTTTTATCATCACATTTATTGATCTATACAATAAGAGTTTTCATAGTTAGAGAAGTTAATGAGAAATGGTTAAAACTGTACTTAGAAGCCATCAAGAACGTTAACGTAAGAGAAATTTATAATAAGGTGATGTGGCATAAGATCATTCCAATAGTGGATTGTTCAGAAAATTTCTCTCGAAGCTGTCAAACAGTTCTCTCACAAATCAATCCGTCAGTCCGTCATGACCGACCATATTAACCTTATACCAGTGTGTGTGTTGTAATTTAAGATTATTTTTAATAATAAAGTATTTAATATATTTTTAAATTAATTCCGAAATATTTGATCTTTTTTCCTCTAGTCCCTATATATCATTCCTTTAATCCTTATAAGTTTTCAGGTTAAGGTTAATTATCATTTTCTGAAAGAGACTTTTTAATGGGGACTGATTGAGTGCTTTACGTGAACACGTGCCTTGACGGCCTTATTTCACGATGATCTCTAGAAACGATAACAGAAATGTATCATGAAAATCATATTCAACGTGTATCAGTCTTTTAACCTAGCACGCTCTTCCCGGGATTTGAGTTTTAACCACAGCCACTACATAGATCCCAAAGGAACCTCAACCAACTGACCAGCCAGGACATAGTCCTGCGGGCAACTGGCTACACGTGGTACCATATTATGTGGTGCTCTGATTTCACCTCTTTTTTCTTTTTAATGAGGTCAAATCATTACGAAAATCAGCAGCATATCTCCTTTTTATGGAAAATGATTGTTCACAAAATACAGGGCAATTATGAACTATATTCCCTTGTTCATGCTTTTTGCATAGGAGAGTTAACCAAACCCCCGGAAATTTATTATTCAGATGTGGCCTCCGGAAGGTTAGTGGTTAGTGTTCTAGTCTGGTAGACCGGAGATGGTGGGTTCGATTCCCACCCGTGGCACTGGTTAAGGAGCGCACCAGTGCCCAATAGAGGCCTAGGTGTATTTCTTCGGATTTGATGTGTATATATCCTCCTTTCAAACTAACCGACTAACTATTATTCAGATAGTCCTGTATATGTAAAGTCATCAATGAAAATATTATCGTCCGATGTTAAGAAAGTCTTTTTCCTGGAAATAATACCTAATTTGTGACAAAATTCTTCATAATTTCGCACCCTAGAACATTAAAAAAAAAATCAAAACCATGACAATGTAATTTTCTTATAACAGTTTAAATAATGATAATAAGTAATATAAAGATAATATTACAAAAAAAATCATAAAATTACAGGTATTTCTGATAATTTTATTGTAAATACAGGTACTTCCCTTACAACTTTCAAACAAGTTATTTCCTTATAATGCTAAAATATTTAATATTTTTTATAAAACTTTAGACTAAAGTGATGTCATTTTATTTAACATGAATTTGTTTCATTTTTTTATTTATATTTTTATTAGAAAAATTTTGCAAAGTTGTAAAATTTAAAATATGTTTGTTGTTTTTTTTTATAGTTTTCTTATCAGATTTCCAAAACGTCTCTTTAAAAAATTCTCACACAACAACTCTTCTCCTTAATAGGGTAGCCCAGCACAACAAAATCTTAAAAGAATTGTTATTAAAGAGAAGAAAAAGAGAATTCAAATAACCTACTAAAAACCATAAAACAAATAAAGAAATACCCAGCAGTTTTGCAAAGTGGTCAAGGTTGCATTTAACCCAAAAATAAAGCCCTTTAGTAGAGCTAAGTGATCTAGAGAAAGACAAAATATTATAAGCTGTTTCATACAAAGTAATTACTTAACCCAACAGTAGTAACCTTAAGCATTTTTTCTGTTTTACATCTAAGGAAGTAGTTACTAAACACACCACAAGTAATACAAAAAAGAAACAGTAGTCAAAGTAAGAGGTTTGAACTATTTGGAAGAGAAAACATCAACCCCAAGTAATAGGTGAAATCACTAGTACGGACCTATTAGCGAAAACTGCTAGGTTCTTTCAATAACGTCTGGCTTTTTAAACATTTAGCATGAATAAGAAATCGGCAAAGTAATAACTGTTTTAGTGGGGAGTAAAGGAGCTAATTTAGTGTTTTTTTGCATATGTCAAACTAAGAAAAACAAAAATAAACATTTAATTTAAAACCATAGTAGAGACATACAGACCAAAGACCTCGTATTTCTTTACAACCCCTTGCATTTTTTTATTTGCAACAAAACAACCACTGTTGTTATTTTTGTTTTCTCACAAATAAAATGCAAACAAAAAAAAACGACAGATGCAAGTAGTGGTTTTTCTTTAATTTACTTAAAGATGTTGTTGTGATCCACAATTGAAAATATATCGAACGAATGTACGACGAAGAACTACTTACTACCACAGTAATAATAATAATAAACACGCAAAAACAAAACACACATGTTGCTTTAATAACAGCAACAACAGCAGCAGCAGCAACAACAACAACAATATTAAGTTTTACAGCAAAAACTTAACAACAACACCTTTTCCTCTAGTTTGTTATTACACCATTTAATGGAGTAAACTTAATTATTCAGTTACAAATTTCTTATTAAGATTTTTACTGCCCAAGAAGTTAAGACTTAAAAAAACAAATATTTGAACATGCCAAGGGTGCTTTATTTTCCAGATCAGTTCTGAAGAATACCGTTTAAGGATATTGTTTTAATGGTGATTTTAAGCGACGACCAAAACCGAAATTGTTTATATTGTATTCTGCAGAATATCCATCACACTTCATCAGAGAATCTTGATTTGTTGATCTTACTGATATATCTCAGTTGAGGTCTCTTTTTCTGCCGAAGTCCTTTACTCATAAATTCTTTAAATTGAAAACGAAAATTTGAACATGCCACGGGAGCTTTAATTTCAAGATCAGTTCCGAAGAATATCGTTTAAGAAAACAGTTTTAATGGTCACTTTTAGAAGCGACCAAAACCGAAATTGTTTATATTGTATTGTCCAGAATATCCATTACACTACATCAGAGAATCGTGATTTGTTGATCTTACTGATGTATATCAATTGAGGTCTCTTTTTCTATAGAAGTAATTTACTCATAAATTCTTTAAATTGTGCTGCTATTTGAATTTATCTTGGATTTATAAAAAATTAAAGAATTCCTGGATATAATTGATCAAAGTTCATTTATTAACAGATCCATACTTCATAATTACCCCATATGTATGTACCCAGAACAATTGGACCTTTACTGGGGAACACGATTCATACTCGATCAATGATTGTCCACTAAGTTTCAATTGCATCAGTCGAAAATTTTTGATTTTGAGAAAGTACTGTTGGTCACGGTCTTTTTACTCGAAGAACTTAAAAACTTCAGCACCCGATGTGATAAAATTTCCAGAGATCGTGTTGTCAAAGCCACTAATTTAAAAGCTTTTAAATTTTAGTGATATTATGTTCTTTAAATGGAAAAAAAATTCAGATTCAGATACGCACTTATTGGCGATTATATATTCTAAAGAGAGATTTATACACTTGCAGTATTCGAAAGCTCTTATTTCCGACTTAACTAAAGTCATATCATCTTTTGTCAGAACTAAAAGCTGATGAAGTTAATGAAATCCTAACGATCTTCTCAAACGATTTTATGATTAAGAAACTCGGCTAGTAAATTAAATAATAAATTATAATTAAATAAATTAAATTCTAAATAGATTTATACAAGTTTAGTATTTGAAAACATATGACTTCCGACTTGACTAAAGTATTTTATATTTTGTCACGACTAAAAGCATTTGAAGTTAAAAGAATTCTAATGATCTTCTCAAATGCTTTAAAGATTAAAAACTCTAGTAGTTTTTAATCCATAAAGTTTAGCAATAAGCAAAAAAACTTCCTGGCAATGGTGTAGGGAAGTCAATGAAAAAAAAACCCTTTTACTTTTTCTTAACAGCTTCCCTTAAAGAAACAAACAACAACAAAAGGCATGCAGTTTTTTTTTTAACTTTAACAATTTCTGTAATCAAGTATTTAACAGGAGAGTTCTACGTCCTTATTGTACAATTGCAGCTGCTGTTTATTTTTGTCAGTTGACTTTTACTTACAATTTGTTTGAAATGGTTTTTAAATACAAAAAAAATACGCTATTTAAGTATTTAATAAAAAATAGCGTCATTTTATATATTAATAAAAGTTTATAAAAATTTAAAAATGTTAAGCTTTAAGCTATAAAAAGAAATAAGCTTTAAAAGCTGGTAAGAAAATAGAAGAGACGGTTCGTTCGAGAAAGGGTTTTAAAATCCATTTAAATGCTTTTTAAATTATATAGTTTTCGTGTTCTTTTTAATAAGCTTTATAATAAAGCTTTAAATTTCATAAAGTAAGGATTTAAAATTGATCAATGCAAAATTTAGATATTTGTTGTCGATAATTTTTATCTTTTTAAATTTCCATAAAATTATTCCAATAAAGTGCATAAATAATCTTTATTTGTTATAAATTTTGATAAAGTTTTTTTTTATTTTAGAAACATTATTTTTAGTCTATGACTACAACTGCACAAATTTTGTAGAAAACAACAAAAAAAACTATTCCAGTACAAATTATTTTAACAAAATTCTTCTTCGGTGTTTTCTAAATTTAGAAATACAATTTTTTGCACTCAAAGATAAAAACAAATAAAAAAATTTTGTTTTTCTATGCAAAATCTTCATGGAAATGAAATAGTTTTTTTTGGTTTTGAAAGAGAATTTCTTTTAACTAAAAAAATACATTTTATTAAAGCAAAAAGCATTAAAGTTAAATGACAAATTTCTTCTGACAAATTTGCCCAAAAAATAGACACATTAGTAGTGACAGTTTAAATATGAATAACAAAAAATTATCACATGACAATTTAAGGTGACAGAAGAAGTCAGCAGAGAATATATGTCATGGAAATTTAAAAAATGTGTGAGTGTCTGCTTTAACAAAAAAAAAACTAAATGCATAAAGTTTTTGAAAATAAGTTTTTTTTTGCAGATTTTAATGGATGATGAAAGTTTAACAAGAACTAACTTATATTTTCTTTTTAATGTGTAAATCGATTTACATCTTCTTGAATACATGTTAAGTTGGTTTATCACTTATAAGTGTTTTCCTTATAATTGCTGTAAACATTTACTTTAAGTTATTTACATAAAAATGAAGTTATTTAAAATTTATTGATTTTATAATATAATAATTATCTTATATTCCTGTTAACCCTTTCACGGATAAAACCGCTAGAACTGAACTAGAACTGAACTAGAACTAAACTAGAACTGAACTAGAACTGAACTAGAACTGAACTAGAACTAAACTAGAACTGAACTAGAACTGAACTAGAACTGAACTAGAACTGAACTAGAACTGAACTAGAACTGAACTAGAACTGAACTAGAACTGAACTAGAACTGAACTAGAACTGAACTAGATTTGAACTAGAACTGAACTTGAAATGAACCAGATTTAAGGCTGAACTAGAATTGATCCATCATACAGAATGACATAAGATTCGATGGCGAGTCTATTAAAAATTAGTATTTTTAAAACGCCAATACCAGACCCTTTTCCGTTTAAACAAACTAACTGTATTATAAACCAAACCACTGTCACTTGAAAACAGTAATAAAATTTTTGTTACGAAATCTAATAAATTATATAAATATTGTTTGATATTACCTAAATTAACCATCAATGATGAGGCATTAACAATATATTTAACTTTTCTAAGCATCCTATATATTAAACCTCCATTTATAGAGAATTTTTTTTGTGCAAAAACAAATTATCATATTGTGCACAAAATTTATTCACACAAAAAAACTAAACAATATTTACATCTAAAAAAATAACTATAAACAAAAAATAAAATCACCAAACAACAGACAATTTCAACACGACTCTAGTCATAAAAAATTGACATGTATTAAAAAATTACAACAGAAAACTGATTAGAATTTATAAGACAAATTTGTTGAAATGTAAAAATATTAAGAAAAACACACTTTGAAAAAAAAACAAAAACTTATTAATAAAATATTAATCGTTAAAGTAATTTAAAATAATTTGTTTAAAAATCTCATTAAAGTTATGCTCGTGTTTTATTATTAAAAATAATTCTATTAAATTAATAATTATTTTCTTTTTTTTTTTTTTTTGTGTTCAGGTGCATCTCTCGTGTTTGAAAATTTGTTGATTTAACTTGATTAGCGCAGTGGCGCCTTTAAATTCGTTTAGTTGGCAATTTTATATAAAAGACCTTCTCACTTATTTATTCAATAATTTGTTTATTTAATCAAATTTTTATTTTTTTATTCAATAAAAATGTTTCTATTCAAAACTCAGCATTTTGTTATCATTATTTATAATTTTAAGAAAACATTACTTTTTTCATAGAACTAATAATGTTATTAATGCAATAATGTTTTTAATAGAAAAAACACTACATTTATAATCTTATAGCTCTTACTTCAATTTTAAACAAAATGCAATATGATTTGCGTCATAACGAAGTTATGAATTCTATAATAAATTGTTTGTGGTTTTATAAATGTTTGATTGATAGTTGTTTTTTTTTCAATTTATCAAAAAATTTATAGGATTTGCTGGCAAAATACTTTAAATATCCCTGATTTATTTTAAGAAATTCTAGATAGATTTCGAAAATCGAAAGAAGGTTTTTTTAAAGAAAGAACGAACCAGTTTTTTAGAACTATAACTGAACTATAAATGAACTAGAAATGTTCTAGAACTGAAATAGAACTAAACTAGAACTGAAGTAGAACTAAAGTAGAACTAAAGTAGAACTGAAGTAGAACTGAAGTAGAACTGAAGTAGAACTGAAGTAGGACTGAAGTAGAACTGAAGTAGAACTGAACTAGAACTGAACTAGAACTGAATTAGAACTGAACTAGTACTGAAATAGAACTGAACTAAAACTGAACTAAAACTGAACTAGAACTGAAGTATAACTGAAGTATAACTGAACTAGAACTGAACTAGAACTGAACTAGAACTGAACTAGAACTGAACTAGAACTGAACTAGAACTGAACTAGAACTGAACTAGAACTGAACTAGAACTGAACTAGAACTGAACTAGAACTGAACTAGAACTGAACTAGAACTGAACTAGAACTGAACTAGAACTGAACTAGAACTGAACTAGAACTGAACTAGAACTGAACTAGAACTGAACTAGAACTGAACTAGAACTGAACTAGAACTGAACTAGAACTGAACTAGAACTGAACTAGAACTGAACAAGAACTGAACTAGAACTGAACTAGAACTAAACTGAACTAGAACTAAACTAAAACTAAAGAAGAAATAAAATTTAACTTTTTAAAAATACCCCAAAACTTTTTTTAATGTAAAACAGATTACAAACAACCACTTGTTGTTGCCCCCATTTCATTGATATCTGTATATTATGTGTGAACAAAACTTACCTCCATCATCCATTCAGCGACGATTTTACGCATGGGAGGTGTAATATCCATTTGTACTGTCTTAAAATAGGTGCATATGGGTTGTGGTCTCTTCTCCTCCGCCTTAAGAGCATTTTCCAAACAACGATCTGTTAAAAAGGTGGGATCCTCTGTAGCCGTATTAACATAATCTAAAGAACGATTAATGAGATTATTGGCATAAACAGTGTTTTGTTGTTGCTGCTCTTGTTGATTATTGTTCGCTGATGTAGAGGCATTGTTGGTGCTGCATAAATTATCAACAAATTCATTGCTATCCTCATCACATTGTAATTTCGAAGAAAGACAATAATTGTTATTAGACAAAATGCTGCTGCTACTGGAGGAAGAGGTGGAGGAGATGGTTGAGCTGGTGGAGGATGTTAAGGGATTATTGCTGCTACTTAAACTGGAGTTGCTGCTCGAGCTACTGCTGGAATTGTAACCGGAAGAATTTGTCGATGAGCAACTCGTCGCTGAGGATAACAACGAGGAGCTGCTCGAGTACAGTGATGGTGGTGAGGTAGTTGTTATTGTAGTTGTGGTAGTATTATTATCATTTTTATTGCTATTATCTCTAAGAAGTGCTGCTGTTTGTGTCTCTTGATCTTGTGAGAGATGTTCTTCATTGGCTGTTATTATTAATGGGGATTTATGCGGTAAGTGTTGGTGTTGCTGTAATATTTCCGTTTCATATTCATGCATTATATTTTCGGTACATAAAAGGTCCATGATTGTGTTTATTTAAATGTTTTTGTAATAAAACGGTTGTTTATTTATTTTTTATTTTAACTATTAACAAGAGCTCTTTATCTAATAAGTTTAAACTTTTTCTGCATTAATCCTCTTTTTGGCAAATTCACTTTAATTTAATTATTATTTTTGAGGTTAAAAACGAAGCGTTTTTTCTATTATTTGTAAACTTTTTTCATTAGCTTTTAGGTTTTTATGTTAACACTTTTAAATTTATTTCATTATTATTATTTTCTTAAATATTCTTTTACTTTTATTTAACTTTTTTTAATTTGTTTAATTTTTCAATAAATTCAACAAGTTATTCATGTGTTTCGTTATATTGAAATTCTTAATTCGCATACTTTCTTTTGCTTTAAACTTCAAAAAAAAAAAATAATAATAACAACAACACGCACGTTAAATGAGTAAAGTAAAAAAACACACAAAATTTGTTTTTGTTTTTATTGTTTTTTCTACGCAAAATAAATAACACACACACACACTTTTTGAATGGTGAATTAAGACAGGGGGAAGGAACCGTTTAGTTTGTTTGTGCTTCTTTTTTGTATTTTATTATTTTTTTTTTTTTGTTTTTGTTGTTGTTATTGTTTTTGGGAACAATATTTATTTCGTTTTATTAAATTTGCACTCTTAAAAACGTTGCCAAATTTCGACAAATAAACAGCAATAAATTATAGGGTAATTTTTATTATTAATTCAAGTACATATTTTAATAAAATTACCGTTACATTAACTATTTTTTTTATACATTAATTAATTCAAATAAAAACGTTTTTAGCTTTTTATAATCTGGCTACCTTTTTTGTTATTATTACATTTGCTGTTTTGAAAAATAATAACTCTTCAACTGTAATTCCAATACTTCAAAAACACTTTTTATTATTATTGTTTTTAACACCACACCAGACAAATCTTTCCTTCCACGCAGTCGAAAAGAAACAGAACCAATAGTTTATAAATGTGCCGGCTATTTAGGGAGAGAATACAAAGTTGTTTATAGGAGAAAAAATGACGGCGCTATGTTACTGATCTTGGCAGCAGATTCTAATTAGTGACAAACTATCTGGCTACCTTTAAAGTTAAATTAATTAATAGTTTTTTTAATTATCGCAAATAATTATTATTTAACAAATTGTTTCTTAGATTTTATTAAATGAAATATATAACAATTAATAATTTCTTTTAATTTAATAAATTGTTTTACAACCAACCACTGCTGGGAATTGAAATCTCCCTAAACATATGGTTACACGTGCACATATGATCAAACTGAACAGCTGTTGGGGTCTTAGAAAATATGTTTTTTAATTTGTTTTTAAATTTACAATAACTTTATTATTTAATGTGCTGTATTATTGGAATTTAGACCTTAATTCCTTTTTAGCTGGTATTTTAAACATGTTTTTCGTTTTCTTTAAAATACCTCTTTTCTGTTTTGTTTACATTGAGCTGAACATGTGGTTCAATAAGGCTGCCACATTTTTCTTTTACACACAAAAAAAATTTTAAATTGAAAAATACGTTATGTCTATTCATAAAAAATATGAATTTTTCTTATAATTTATTTTAATTAATTGATATCAAAATTACAAAGTTTTAATAATTTTAGATTCGGCTTCATTTTTGATTCTATACTGAATATTTTTCAAGATTTTTATATATATTTATTTTTTAAGGACATATCAAATAGGGTTCTATAAATCGACTTTCGAATAATCGAATAATCGACTTTTTGTCGAAAAAAGTCGAAAAGTCGAAGTCAACTATTTTGTTCCAAAAAAGTCGATAACTCGACTATCGTCTATGAAAAAAGTCCAAAAGTCGACTTTGTAAATAAAAGTCGAAAAGTCGGAAAAAGTCGAAAAAGGCAAAAAGTCGAAATAAGTCGAAAAGTCGGAAAAGGTCGAAAAAAGTCGGAAAAAGTCGAAAAAAGACGGGAAAAGTCGAAAGAAGTCGATAAAAGTCGGAAAAAGTCGAAAATAGTCGAGAAAAGTCGGAAAATGTCGAAAAATCGACTTTTAATTAAATGAAAAAAATCGAAAAATCGACTTTTAACTTAATGTAAAAAGTCGAAAAGTCGACTTTTCATAAAATGCAAAAAGTCGAAAAGTCGACTTTTCGTTTCAACTATAGAACCCTAATATCAAGTGATCGCTGATATAAATTTATTGGAAGGTTTCAAAGAAATTTCAATGCGTTGATCACAAATTGAGCTCCTTAATTGGGTTTTATTAAAATACTTTCTGTCGGATTTCGACTTTTCGACTATTTTACTGTTCGTTTTCGTCTTTTATGTTAAAATATAAACTTTACTTTTTTCGATAGTAGTCATTTATTTACAAAGTCGTAAAACTTTGTCAAAAGTTGAATAATAGATTTTTAGAACTCTAAATTAAACAATTAAGTAATGTTATAATGCACATAATATGGCAGCACCTGTACTTGCATATAATTGACAAAAGATGACAGCACATGTATATACATATGAAAACTACAGTTACTATTGTTTGCATTGCCAACTACATATAAAAAATGTGGTTGTTAATAGTCATTAAATTTTGTACGAAATATTTGATTTTTATAAAGAATAAAGTAAAATAATAAAAAATCTAAAATTTAATGAAGTAAAAACACAAGAAAAACATTACTAAAACTTGATCGATTTAATCAATCCACAAAACAAACAATATTTTATTATTTTAAATAATTTTTGTAAACATTTTATTATTACCAATGTTTAATTGCAAATATTTTTTATTTAATAACTAAATTTATGATATTTTTTACTAAATAACGAGTTTTAATTACATAGTTTTTTTTTCATTGTAACTCATTTATAAATATTTAGTAGAATATTTTTTGTGATTTTTTTTTTCATTTATTAATTATACATATAAAGTTATAACTTAATAAAAAAAGATTACAACAAAAAAATAATAAGTTTTCTATAATAAATTGAATATATAAATGATTGCAAAGAAATTACTAAACAAAATTATTATAGAATGCAAGTAATTGCTTGTTAATCAACAACAACAGCATACATAAAGGAAAGTTAAATTAATTTTGTTAGGAATTAAGACAATGATGATACGTTTTATCTAATATTTACAAATTCAGATTTAAGAAATCGTAGAATAGAAGAACGGAGAACAAATATGGAACGTAAATTTTAATGCTTTAGAAATTAAGGTACAAATTTAAATTTCTTAAGGGATATTTCCAGCGAGGACAATTTAAAATCCAGATGGTGAACCACCAGTATTTCCGCTTTTACTGCCCCAAAGCCAGTTTAGTAAGACGGTAGAAGGCGATTGATTTGTTTGAGCTAGAGGCAAAACTTGATTTGTAAAAAATCTATTTTAGAATTCAAAAATCTGTTACTTACATAAATCGCTTCCAATTAATTCCGAAACAGCAGCTGGTGGCATTTTGGCAACATCCTGTTGTAATTTCTCAATTTGACGTATACGTTGCTCACGTTCTTCTTTGATAATCTTGTCTTTGGAATGGCTGACAGTTTGTAACTGGGAAAGCCTTAAAGAAAATAACATACTCAATAATGAAAAACTTCCTTAATATTAGACAGTATACCACTTACTTTTCATTCAAGTCATCTTCAGCCACAATGCCCACAGTCGAACCCGCAACTGAGGTATTGGCTGCATTTTCAGAAGGTGAAGAAGTTGCGGCTCCTGTTGCAGCCGTAGCTGAAATTTAATAAATGTTAAAACAATCAGTTTCTAATGAAAAAATAAATACTAAATAAAACTTTACCTTCAGTTAAACCTCCTGTTTGAGTGTTTTTCGCTTCCAACTGCCTCAAAGTATTCGACAGTTTTAATTGCAGTGTATCTCTTTCGGCTAAAAGATTGACAATTTCCAAAGTCATTTCTTCACAACGCATATCACGCTGATGCAGCATATACATGGCCAAATCTAATTCAGATTTTGACACCATTGGCGCTTCGACAGCAGCTGGTCGGCGATTTTCCGAGAAAGCTGTTACCGAACTGTGTGAAGAGGTGTCGCGTAGTTTGAAGGGATCATATTGTGCAGCTAAGCGGGCATACTCCGCCGAGCGAATGGCCAATTGTTCTTTAAGAGTAACTATTTCCACTTCTTGGGATTCTAAAGCAGCTTGCATTTTTTCTATAATTGAATCGGGATCTTCAGATCGCAGTCGCAAAGGTGTACCATCTTGTGAGGCTTCCGCCGAGGTGGTACCCGAAGCGGTGGTGGATTCTGTAGCGGTTGTGGATGAGGAAGTGGTTTCTACTGATATAACTTGAGGTCCTGTTTCGATGGTTAGGTTAGCAGCTTGATTATTTCTTAAAGCTAAGATTTCTTCCTTAAGTCGTTCTTCGCTTGCTTTGAAATCTCTTTCCCTCTGGGCCAAATGTTCTTGCCACATTTTAGCTATTTCACCACAGCGCTGTTCCACAATGGCTTCCCATTGACTATTTAGTGCTACAAAATCAACTGAGGCAGCTTCGGGTTTACTAGTTTCTCCAGTAGATTTCAACGATTCCACTGTTTTGCGCAATTCAGAGATTTCTATGTTTTTGGTGTCCAACTCCAAAGTAAGAGCTTTCATTTTATCCTCTAATTGCAGGGATTCTAAAACATGATTATTTAGAACCTGCAATTCTTCTTCCATGTGTGTTTTCTCCTCTTGCATAGCCTTAATGTGAGCTTCTAACTCCTGTACTCGCTTATCATCTTGTTGAATGATTTGAGTTTCCTCCTTGTTGGCTTGCATTTCTTTAGTTATTTGCAAAGAAAGATTATTTTCCAATTCGTGTTTATCATCTTCGAGATGTTTGACTTGCATCTTTAACATGTGTATTTCCTGGTTTTTGGTGAGTATCTCCAAGACCAACTTCTCCGTTTGATCTTCGTTCATTAAATCGTTGATACGTTGTTTCAAGTGTAAAATCTCAGATTCTTTCTCTTGCAACATGGCCGCCAACTCTTCATTATTGCTGCTACTGTTGCTGGTTGACTTTAAGTACTCGTTTTCTGCTGTTAAACTCTGCAACTTCTCCTCCAATGTTTGAATGTCCACCGAAGGTTTTTGAGTCAATTTCAGTGCCTCATTTTCCTTTAACAATTGATTTGCTTGTTCTTCTATAGTTTGCTTTTGTGTGAGCAATAGTTCAATCTCCTGCTTCATTAAATCAATACTTAACTTTTTCTCTTTAGAGCTGACTTCATCAATCTGTTTCTCTTTTTGCTCTTTGAGTAGTGACAATTCTGCCTCCAAATCAATTAGACTTTGTTTAGTATTATTGAGAGTGTCTCTGAGGGTTTCCACTTCTTGCAGTAATGTGTCAACTTCAGCTTGAAGTCTCTTCTCATTGGCTTGCGACAGCGATAATGTTTCAGTTTGGATCTTATATTCAGCTTCCAATTTTTCTTTATTGCTCAGTAAAGTATTGTAGGTTTCCTGAAGGTTTTGCAAATCAAGTTTAAGATTGTTTAATTTATAAGTTTCAGCACTTTGTTCTGTAAGTTTAGCTTCTTCTAAGGTCTGCACTTGTAGACGTAATGAAGCTACTGTTTGCTCAGCTTTGGTGGAGTTCATCTTCTCCTCTTCCAATAAGGCCTGTAGCTCTAATCTATCGCCAGTGAGATCTTGCACTTCCAGGGTTAAGGCGGAAATTTGTTTTTGTAGTTCGGTTAAATCATTTGGTGAAATATTATGTGTTTTCTCCGCTTCTTCATGTTTAATTTCATCCACCAATTGCTTTGGAGCATCCTTAGGTGTATTATCTTCATTACCCCAATCATCTAAAGTATTTAATTTATCCTGCAGTTCTCTTATACGCGCCTGATACATTTGAACCTCCATATCTTGACGTTCCTTCATCTCTGACATGCGTTCATTGCCGGCGGTTAAAACATCGATTCTCTTAAGCAATTTTTCCTTTTCTAGTGTGAAACTCTCTTGATGTTTCTTTTGCTCCTCAAGTTGTGTTTCTAAAGTCTTTATTTGACTCTTTAGTTCTTCCTGTACTAGATCATCAAACATGGAATTAGATTCAATGGAAGCTGATTTACGATAATCTTTATTTTGGGCCACAGACTGGAGTTCATCTATTTTTACTTTGTATTCTTTAAGTTTCTTCATAAGTTTACCGGACTTGACATGTAGTTCTTTCTTTTGTTCTTCACTACGCTCTAAGGACAGTTGCAGCTCTTGTAAACGTTCATTTAGATCTTGCATTTGTAGTTCCAATTGTTGTTCTCTGGGCACTAAAGACACAGGAGCACTTGATGTTGTAGAGGCAGTGAGTTTAGCAAAATGTTCAGCTTCTGCAGTGGCTTCTGTGTTACCCCACGAATCACCCCAGTCTTCGCCCAAATCAAGCGTAGTTATGGGCGTTTCTTGGGCAGCTGGCTGAGACTTTTCTTCAGGATGACACAAATAGGCCTTCTTGGGCACAATAATTTCTTCTACAACAGGTTCAGTGGACTGCTGAGGCAGAGTGAAGACCTCAAATTCGGGAGCCGGTGCAGAATTTCCAAAGAACATGTCTAAAGTAGGTTGTATCTTTGGATCTTGGAAAGTAGGCACAATTTGACTTTCTAAAGTAGGCATAGTCTTTCTAAGATGTTCTTCATTCTGTTGTTCACGTTTGATGCGGGTTATTTCTTGATCTTTATTGTGTAATAAACTTTCTAGGGAGCCCACCTGATTTCTCAGTTCATGCAATTCGTGTTGCTGCGCAAGCAACTCCGCTTGATGTTGCTGAAGCTGGGCCAATTCCGCTTGAATTTTTTGTAATTCACTTTGGGAATGTTGTAATTGCTGGTCTCTCTCTTGGTAACGAGCTTCCAAATCTCTTAACTTGTCTTCATATTCGGATTCTCTTTGATTACGCGTGGCCAATTTGTGCTCTAAATCTTGAGCATGTTTTTCCAAATCGGAGACATTACGTTGTAAATCTTCGATGGTAGGAGGCTGTTCTAGGGAAATTTCATTAGCAGATTCCGCGGTATGGGAGGCTTGTATTAAGTCATCGAAAGGTGATCTAACGGCTGTATCTGCTGTAAAGAACATAGGGGGAGCGGGAATAACATCTGTAGGCTGTGATTCGGTTAAAGCAGAAGCTACACTTTGCAGAGTTTGTAGATTTACGGCATCCTGTTGGCGTTCTGTTAACTGACTTTGCATTTCCTGATTGGCATCATTAACTACATTGAATTCAGCCTGTAAATTGTTCAAGTCCTGTTGTAGACGATATATTAGCTGATTTTTGTCTTGTACTTCTTGGTTAAGGCGTTCTATTTCGTTGCTGTTATTATCACTTGTAGGCAATTGGTTGTTTGTTGCATTTTGTGCAGGCAAGCCAAAGGCTAAGGCAAATGGATCTTGTTGATTTGAGGTAGTTGAACTTGCGGCTGCAGCTGCCATTTGCAATTGCAAATTCTGGCGTTGATAGTTCTCTATAATAGATTCTTTTTCAGCCAAAAGATCTGTCAATCTCTTATTTTCAGTTTCTATGAATACCTGGTCATCAGTTTGATTCTGGCCGACTTGCATGCGCAAGGTATCTAACTCTGCTATTTGAGTGCGTAATGCTTGCAGTTCACTTTCATGGTTGGAGGATAATGTATCAATTTGGTGCCTAAGATTCTCAATTTCTGTCTTATCTTGCATAGACTGCATGCGTAGTTCTTGTAGTTCATAAAGGTCTTGTTGCGAATTCTCGGTTTGCATACGCAACCAAGATGATTCACGTTCCAGCTCGCTTTTAGCTTGTTCTAAGGTATTAAGATTCTCTTGTAGTCTTAATATTTCATTCTGATGGACGGCGCAATCATCTGTCATACGTTCTAGCTGTTCGGATAGTTGTCTCTTTTCAGCATTTATTTTATCGAGTTGTTCGCTGAGTTCACACTCAAGTTCATCGAGCTCTGTGACCTTAGCCGCCAACTTTCCATCATAAACAGCCTTCTGTCGCTCCATATCAGCTTCAGCCTTTGTTAGCTGTTCCCTTAAAGTGTTTAATTCTTGATCATAATTATCACTAGCTGTAGACTTAAACTCATTGAATTCTTTTTCCAATTTTTGGTACTGAGCTTGCATTTGATTGTAATCGGTTTGGAGTTTACGATAGTTCTCTTCTATGACTTCCTTCTCACTTTGTGAATCCAATAAGCGTTGAGCTATGACTTCATCATGTTCGGAAAGCATATTGAGACGATATACTAATTCATCTTCCACCTTAAGATGTTCCTCGGCTTTAGTTTGTAACTGTTCATCCATAATATTAACCTTACGTTCCATGGAGGCTCTACGCTCTTCAAAACCTGAAACACATTCTTGCAAACGACAGATCTTTTCTTTGAATGTATTATTCTCTTGTTCGAGGGTTTCTATGTAGGACATATCCTCTTGTAATTTAGCTTGTATGCCATCGTGTAATGTTTCTAAACGGGTTATAGTTTCTTGGAAATTGGCTTTCTCACTGTTGTACTTTTCATTTAACTTATTGTAGGCATCTTGAAGAGCTTCCAGTTCTTCTCTTACCGGCTGCTGTATGGAAGCATCCAATTGATGTTGTGTAGTAGGAGAAAGTATCTCTTCTTCGGGACAGGTTGTTAATTTTTCTTGCAAGTCCTTAAGTTGCGCCTGCAATCTTTGGATTTGACCATTGCGTTCTTTTATAACTGCTTTGGATTTTTCAAATTTCAAAGATTTTGCCTTCAGTTCTTCGGTTAGCACTTGTAATTTGTTTTCTAATTCGTTGTTTTGAGGGATCTGTTGTGTGCTAAGTCTTGCACTTTCTAGTTCTTTAGTTAAATCTGAAATTTTTTGTGAATTTTCATAATCTTTTTCTCTTAAGGTCATTAATTCGTTTTCCAACTCTTCCATAGTGTTTTCAGCTCTTTCAAGTTTGGCAGTCTTGTCTTGTAGAACTTTGTTCAAGTTCTCGTAGTCAGCATTCTTCACTGAAGACTCATTACCCCAATCGGTTAATTGCTCCTGAGCTGCCATCAACGATTGTCTTAGTTCTTCTATTTCCTTTACTTTTAGTTTTAGATTTTCTTGAGTACATTGCAGCTCTTCCTTTAACTGATCCGTTTCATTAAAGTCGCCCCAGTCGGAAGTGAATGATGAGTTTTGTTGGGCTGTTTGCAAATCAGCCTCAAGTTTTTGTATGGCGGCTTGAGCAGCTCCTAATTCGGCTGCTGATTTTTCTTGCAGTTGTTGTAGATTTAATTGTGCTGTTTGAAGATCTGATCTTAATTGTTCGATTTCACTTGTATCCACAGAATGTACGGCAGCCAATTGTACTTCTTTTTGCAGTTTTTGGGTTTCTGAGTCCTTATCGGTTAGAGTCTGTTTGAATTCTTCGATTTCTTGCATTTTTTCTTTCATTTGTTCTCTTAACAAAAGCAATTCATCTTGCATGCTCTGAATCTCCAAAGAAGTTTGTTGTTGCACTTCCTCCAATGCAAGTTCCTTTTTATTCAACTCTTGTTGTAATTGTTGAACCCGTTGTTCCAATGATAACTTGACACTAACAATGTTATCCAATTCTTGAGACTTTTCCTGCATAAGCTGTTGGGACTTTTGAAGTTCATCTTGCAGTTGTACATTTTTCCTGTTAAGAAGTTCTACTTCTTCTGCATTATTGTTAGTTTGAGCTTGAGTCTCTAGTAATTTCAATTTGCCTTCATAATCCAAACATTGTTGGGCTTTCTTTTTTAAATTGGCGGCATATTTCTTTAGTTTATCCAACTGTTCTTTGTTGCGTTGCTCTAAATCTTTAACTTTTTGTTGCCAAGTTGTTAGGGAAGACAACTGTTCGAGTTGTTGATTTAGTTGTTCTGTTTGTTGTTGATTAACTAAAACAAGATCTTGATGTTGCTTTTGCAATTCGCTATAAGTTTGCTCTAATCTGGCCATTTGCTGTTTATTGTTCTCCAACAATTCCTGTAGATAGGAAATTTCATCTTCTTTTTCAATAATTTTGTTGGCATTTTCCTCCATTGTCTTGTAAAGATCAATAATTTGTTGATTGAGCGTATCAATAGTTTCTTGTTTGTTGGACAACTCCTCAACTTGTTGTTGTACCAAGTGTTTATTAATTTTCAAGGATTCTTTAAGTTTTTCACATTCTTTTTGTAAATCTTGTGTCAGCTCTGTACCCTGTAGGGCAGAAGTTTGTTTGAGTTGTGCCAGTTCTTGTTTTAATTCGTGAGCTTTCTCTTCATGTTGCTGTAACTCTAAAAGTTTAAGATTCATTTCGTGTTCATGCTCCTTAAATGCCTCTATAAGCTGTTGTTTTTGCTCGTTCACCAAAGTTTGCAATATTTCCATTTCTTGTTCGTAGGTATCACATTTAGCTTCAAGTTGTTTGCGTAGTCTGGTTAGTTGTTCAACTTGTTTTTCATGTGTCATTTCTTTGTCATTGATAGTGCGATCAAAGTCCTCGGCTACCTTCTTAAGGCTGGCTACTTCTGCGTTAAGTTCAGTAATCTCAGTTGACTTTTCATCCAGTCCTGTTCTAGCTTCGTACAGTTCTCGTGTAAGATCTTCTACCCGGGATTGTAGTTCGCTTAATTGAGTTTCATATTCTTCAATTTGCTGCAGGGATTGTTGCAACTTTATATTGGTTTCATTGCTTAATTCCTTGTCCTCTTCGTTTTGTATGGCTTGTCTTTCTTCAGAAAATCTATTGTCGCTTTGGTCTTCTTGTTGATCTCTAGCCTCATCCAACAAACGGCGCAATTCTTGTATGGTAGCTTTAAGTTCTCTGTTTTGTGCTGTTAATTGTTCATATTCAGCCAAAGCTTTACCGTTAGGAGCTGTTACTGCCACCACCGTTTCAACAACCGTTACCGTTTCCACAGCACTGCTGGCTTCCTTAACCTTTTGCAACAACTCGCTGAGTTGTGAATGGGCATTTTCTGCCTCCTTGGCTAACTTTTTGGAAACATTAAATTTACTCTTTTTATCGTTGGCCTTGCGGTATGCTTCTAGTTCTCCATAGAGTTTGGATAAGGATTTTTCACATTTTTCAAACAAGGTCTCACCATTATCTAAAGCTGCAACCACCTCGGAAGATTGCTGCAAAGAGGTTAACTCTTGTGATAGTTGTGCTTTTTGATTCTTAAAGTCTTGCATTTGCAAGTTCAAAGCTTCCTTTTCTTTTGTTACATTGTTCAACTTGGTCTGCAATTCGTCGTAGTTTTCAACTTGTTGTGTGTACTTAGTTTCCAAATCTTTCTTTTCTTGTTTTAAATCTTCTATGCGTTGCAAAAGTTCATGATTTTCTGTGGTTAAAAGTTCCATTTTCTCCAATACTTCTCTTCTTTCTGTGGTAAACAATTCAATTTTGTTCATTAGCTCAGAACTTTCTTCGCGTAATTTATTTAGACTTTCTGTTATTTCGGGACTTATTTCGGTTTGTGTCAATTCATTGACAGCCTCCTTGTGTGAGGTTGTCTCCTCACTAGAATCACCTAAACGTTTGTTAAACTCTTCCAGTTCTTGTTTTTCCTGTTGTGTTAATCTTTCTACAATTTCTATAGATTCTGCTGAAGATGAGGATTTGGAAAGTTTTTCTACCTTGTCCAAGAGTTCTATGTTTTCATTAAGATAATGTTCTAGTTTTTTATCTAGTTCATCTTTTTGTTTATTGATTTTTTCGTTAGTTTCCAAAGATTCTTGCAATTTCTGTTCGTTTATTTCCAAGTCTTTGCGAAGAGCTGTTAATTCTTCTGTCAGCTCCTTGACTTGTTCCTCCAATTGTATTTCACTCAGTTCGGAGGTAACACGGGATTGTTCTCCTTGTTTTAAGGACTCCAATAAAACTTCCTTTTCTTTTACCAAAGTTTCTAATTTTTCAATTTTTTCTTCGCATTTTTTGTGCAGGTCTTCTTTGGGAGCGATTTCTTCTTTGGTGCTATTTTGGGAAGTTTCCATTTGTGTCAACTGCCATTGACCCTTTTCATCTTCCAATTCGGTAATCTTTTGCTGCAATTTATCTTTTTCTTTATTAAGTTTTACCACCTCGGCATGTAAATCTGAACCTTTTTTCAATTTCTCAATTTGTTTTTCAGTTTGTTTACATTTTAATTTCAGCTTAATCATGGCTTTATTAGATTCATCTAGTTTCTGTTTCAATTGTTGATTTTCCATTTCCAATTCTGGATTGTTAGAGTCCTGGTTGGAGGAACTACTGGAGGAAAACAGTTGTTTGGATTTAGAAGAATTTTCCAATTTTTCTTCTAAAACCTTGAAATTGGCATTTAATACATTCAACTCTATGGTCTTTTCCATTAATTCCTCTTCGTATTTCTTTTGGGATTCTTGTGATTTCAGTAGATCCTCTCTTTGAGCCTCTATACAGGCTTCCAAGCTGGCTAGTTTTTCGGCAATAGAACTGTCGTTAATCTCTAATTTTTCTTGTTCATTTAAGGTTTCTTTAAGTTTAGAATTTTCCGTTTTCACCTCTAATAACTCATCCATAAGTTCTTGTATTTGTTTGGCCATTTCAGCCTTAACTTGGCTGTCGATATCTGTCGATGAGGTAACTGCTGAGGAGGAAGAAGTTGTTTGTGAATTTTTATTATTGTGCTCTAACTCGGCACATTTTTCTTCGGACAATCGTAGTTTCTCTTGCGCCACTATAACATCAGCCTGCAGATGTTTGACTTGTTCTTCCAACTCGGTGCATTTGGAAGTTAAATCACATCTTGTCGTTTCCAAAACATCATTTATTTCATTCAACTCTTGTATACGTTTTAATTGGGTTTCAGTTTCCTGTTTTAGTAAATGGTTTTCGTTCAATATATCCAGGGTTTCAGCCGATTCTTTAGATTTGAAAGTTTCCAATTGTTTCTTTAACTCTTCTATTTCGCTTTGAAGTTGTGCGGTTGAATTTTCTTCAGTTGTGTCTGAAGTAAATACTTCCAATTGCTTGCTGAGAGTTTCCAGTTGCTGTTTCAGTTGTGTATTTTCTTGATTTAATAAATCTATTTGCTGTTGCAAGTCTTGTTGATTGTTTTCTTTGCTAATTTTTTCTATTTGTAATTTTAATTCTTCATTTTCTTTTAATAGTTTAGCATTTTCTTCGGAAGCCTCAAAATCTGTTATTTCTCTACTATTTTGCAACTTCTTGAGTTCTTCCTTATAGCTAGTTTCTTTAGCTGCAAACTCTTTTTCTTTCTCTTGCAAAGATAATTCTAAATCTGATATTTTGACTTCTAGTTCATTAGTGTTGCTGGACACATTGGCTGAATTGTTGCGTTGATTGTTTTGTTTTTCCTTGTCTAGCTGTTTTTCTAGAAGACGACAACGATTTTCTAGGAATTTGATGCGCTCTTTTTCCAGACTAAAGTTTTGACTACTTAAGTCTGTAGCAGATTTGTGTCGTTCCCGAGTGACGGGTGTGTAGTGGACTAAATTACTTAAATCTGACATAGATCTACCCAATTCGGTAGTATCCTCCAGACACTGTTGGGTGCTTTCGAATTTATCTTTTAGCTGTGAAACCAATTGCTCTAAATGCTGTTTACTCGAGGCTTTCTGAGCCATTCGCAATTTATTTTGCTCCAACTGTTGTCTCATTAGAGCAATTTTTTCACTGCTTTGCAGGGAGTATGGTATGGAGGGTGTTTTAGCTATGTGCGTTGTTGACGGTTTAGAAGGTGTTGGATTGGGTGTAGGATTTGGTGTTGAGGCAAAGTTGGGTGTTGGCGATTGTAGGGGAAATTGCCCCTGTGAAATTGACAACATATTTGCCTGATCCTGAGCCACAAAAGATAGCTCGGCTGTGGGCGTTTCTGTCGTCGTGTAGGTGGAAACATTTAAACCTTGTTTACTTTTTGCTTTCGATTTCAGCAGTCTTTCCGCTATATTTTTTACTTTTTCCTGAGCGGCTGATTTACTTGAACCATGTGCGGCTCCCGATTTACGTACTAGCTCTTTTAGGGCGGATATTTTTTCCTAAAAAGAAAGGAAATTAATAATGCAAAATACATTTTTTTAATGTTATTGACATGAGTATAATGGGATGCAGGAAAACGCCATAAAAGGACAGTCTTAAATCGCTTTAAACTTCACTTTCACTTACCTGTTGTTGGAGGAAACTTTCCTGCAATTGTTGTTGCTGTTCGTTTGTATCGGACGACATGGTAAACTACTGTTTATTAAATCGTTACCTATAACTACTTTATGTCTAATCTTGTAAACACTCACGAAAATTAAAAAATAAAAAACCAAATTTCTTTAAATGTGCTAAATAAACATTTATAATTAAAATCAATCTTATGTTATTGTCGTTATTGTTACTAATATTTTTCTCGTAAAGTTGAAGATTTCGTTGACTTGCATTGGTACTTGTACTAGAATGAAACAAAAGAACAAATACCCAAAAACCTTTATTAATAAAAAAATGCAAATTATCACCAAAAAACAGATTAAATATTCAATATAGGTTTTTTTTTATATTTTTACAACTATGATCACATCAATTAAAACAAAAAAACTCAATGCCACGAAAAAAAAAAAAAATAAAAAAGTACTGACGTGTTAGTTTTATACTTTTTTTCAATTAATGTTTTTGCTTGATTTAACACAAAATCTATAAAAACTTCATATTTTCTTGATAGCATAGATGTTCAAGTTTAATTTTCTTTTGTTTTTATTAATTTTTAACAAATTTTTATTGTAATTTACCATAAATTTTTATAGAACAAAATTTATTTAAGAAAAAACACACAAATTAAGTCCCATGGTTGTAAAATATAGTAGTAGAAAACAGAGTAGTTTTACTTCAAACAGATTCTGTTTGATGTCTCATTTGAAATATATATGTTTGACGACCTAGGAAATTCTGGTTTGTCAAACAGCAATGTATTTTTGGTATTTTGTGTTTGCCACAAACACAAATTGTTTGAAGTGCTACCAGAGAAAAACTTTAAATGTTCCGAGAACGTCAGCAAATTACTGGGTTGTAAAAATTTAGTAGTAGCAAAACAGTGTTTATAATGTACTGTTCTATTGTGGAAAAAAGTCGACTTTGCAATTTTAAATATGTTGTATATTTTTACGTACAACTTCTAAATAGTTTTAAGTAGGGTTCTATAAATCGTCTATAGAATAATCGAACAAGACTTTTTGTCGAAAAAAGCCGAAAAGTCGAAGTTGACTATTTTGTTCCAAAAAAGTCGATACTCGACTATCGTCTGTGAAAAAAGTAGACTTTGTTAATAAAAGTCGAAAAGACCTGGTTCACACTGGGAAAGTTTTGTTGAGATACTTTAGATTTTGTGTGTGAGGGAAACAGATGGTTGATATTTCTTTCTCTTTCTCTCACACACAAAAATCAAAAGTTTCCAAAAAAAAGGTTTCCTAGTGTGAACCAGCTCAAAGTCAGAAAGTCGAAAAGTCGAAAAAATTCGAAAAGTTGGAAAAAGTCGAAAAAAGTTGAAAAGTCGAAATAATTCGAAAAAAGTCGAAAAGTCGTAAAAAGTCGAAAAGTCGTAAAAAGTCGAAAAAAGTCGATAAGTCTAAAAAAGTCGGAAAAAGTCAAAAATAGTCGGTAAAAAGATATTAATAGTTTATTTTGGAAATTTTTAAAACATTAACTTTTAAAAATTTGTTCAAATTCACAGTTTAAGTTTAAATTTGTTGAAGGGTAAAAACATGTTTTTATAGAGTAAATGCTATTTTATGATGTGTCAAATAAACTATTTAAGCATTTTTTCATAAATTTTTAAGGTCATATTTTTAAATATTTCATCAATAAGAGCATAACTTTGCTTGATTCTTTTGTAAAGTAAATGTTATAGTTCATCTTTTCGAAAATTGTTTTAATTCTAGATCGAATATAACACTGATAACTTTGAATTTCATGAGACCATTGCAATTTGTGGCACTTCCAAAACTAAGACCAAGATTAATTGGAAACTATGATTGCAATTGAAAGAATAAATCAAATTTTATCGTTCGAAATTTGTATTATTTGCGTGGACCAAGCATATTTTAAACATCTTCAAAGAATTTTTCGTTTTTTATTGCTAATTTAATGTCCATAACATTTTTTATATATTTTTTGGATGCCTCTACTTATTACTTACTTCTCTTTAAGATTTCTAATTTGCATTAAAATATTTTTTTTTTAACATTAATAAATTTTATTTATTAAATATTAACATGAAATTATTTAAATTTAAACACTTATTCAAAAATAAATATCACACTTAACCGATTTTCCCTGCTCCATTTCGATTACAACATTTTACCTTCTCTAAGAAATGCAACTATGTATTTAGTTACCGTTATCAATAGTAGTTTTTTTTCTAGAGCAAAAGAGAGTGACGGGAAAAAGTGCTTGTCTAAAATAAAATGTATTTTATATAATTTATTTAAATTTAATTAATTTGTTTTACTTAAAAGTTTGTGTTTTTGTATAACATATGTGTGTGTGTGTAAAAGTATTTACTTAATAGTGTTATTTTATGTTTTTGTTTGTCCTGCAAATTTTACAACTCATTGTGTAGCAAATTTATTCAGCATCACAGCAACATCTTGCTGGTCAGCCTTCAAAGCATAATCCAAAGCGGTGAGTCCTAACATATCAGTTTCATTTGTTGTATCCATATATTGAAGTAAATATTGCACAATTTCCTCATGGCCATGCAATGCAGCCACATGAAGGGGTGTGCGGCCGGAAGGGTCTGGTTGTGATAGGTCGGCTCCGGCCAATTGATAAGATTTGATGCGAGTTAGAGAACCTCTGGCGGCTGCGGCGCATAGTTGTTCACCCACTGCTCTAGATGAACCGGTTAAATGAGCACCACAGTTAATGAGCATTTGTATAATATCATGATTATCATTGGTAATTGCCTCTATCAGAGGGGTGCGTTCATAGCGATCTCTTATGTGTACAGAGACACCATTTAATAGCAAATGTTTAACCACTGAAATATTGCCTTCGATACAGGCCAAATGTAAAGCAGTACGATGATCTTGATTCACTCCCGAAAGGTCAGCGCCATAAGCTTTTAGGTTATTGATCTAATATGGTAAATGAGAAATTTTGTTTTTATTTGTGAATTAAAAGAAAAAAACTTGTTACTGTCAATCAAACCTTTTGTAAGTCTCCGGCTACAACAGCTGCGTTCATCATAGCAGGAAATAGAGTAGCGCCCAGTTGGCTTAGTTCTTGGGGTGAAGATAAATGCAAAGATCTGGCCACCGCATCCACTAGATCGTATTCTTCCATTTTAGGTCCTGAAGTAGAAGTCAGTTCTCCTCTTAGATTTGATTGCATCATCTGTAAAAATTTAATAGAAAATTTTAAAAATATTCAATTGTTTACAATTGTTCTAATCTCTTACCTGTTTCTTTATATCCAAAGGCCATTCACTTTTACCCAATACATAGGACAATTTAGTTAAGGCCGCCTCGGGGGTCATATCGAAGCCGGGCAAAACACCTAGGTCAAATAATACTTTTCCTGTCTCATAGATTTCCGACACCGAACCGTTAGGACATTGAGTGCAATTTACTATAATCACTCCCCTTTCGGAGGCATCCTTTAATTCCTTAAGCAAATCTTTACGATTATCTGGTACATTACCAGAACCAAATGACTGCAAAACAACACCCTTCATGGGTGGAGCCAAAAATGCTCTAAATGTTGAGGTAGAAATACTAGGAAATATGCGCAAAATGCCCACATTTTCATCTAATTCAGAATGTACAAAAAATTTCGAAATCTTACAGGGTCTAAAGATTAATCTATAATCAACATCCACATTAATGCCAATATGAGCTAAAGCAGGAACATTAGGCGAATCGAAAGCATCCAAAGAACAGGAGCTTACTTTAACAGTACGATTGCCGCGCATCAGTTTATTCCCAAAGAAAACACAAACCTCGGGTATAACATAATTGCCAGCAATTATTAAAGCCGAGGTAAAGTTATCTTTGCCATCAGTGCGTGTCTCAAAAATGGGTATTTGAGAACCGGTTATTATCACAGTTTTGCCGAGATTCTCTAACATGAATGATAAGGCTGATGCAGTATAGGATAAAGTATCGGTGCCATGTAAAACCACAAAGCCATCAAAGAATTCATAAGATTGCTAAAAAAAAGCAGAAATATAGTGGAATTTGTTTTCCTTGGCCTTTGAATTTTTACTTACATAAATGTCATTGGCTATTCTAGCCCAATCATACATGGTCATGTTGCTAGAATCCAATAGAGGTATATATTCCGTTATTTGATAAATAACACGATTACTTTCACCCTTCACATAGGGTAAAACTAAGGGGGCCATAGAGGCCGACTGGCCAAATCTCTTCTGAGCATATTCTTCATCATGCATATTGGGATATTTGCGTATACGTTTAACCAAAGCATTGGGTATAGGAGCTAAAACTGTAAAAATGGTGTTTAAAGTATTCTTTCTAAATAGTTTTTTCCAAAGACTTTACTTACCATTTCTTTCATTTCTCACCATTCCTATAGTGCCTCCCGTATAGATAACCTTAACTCGGGTTTCTTTAGTTTCGGCCGGCATTAGATTTCCGTGACTTGTATTACGTTTAAGTGAAGAACTTTTTGTTGGAGATGGTGGTACTGGTGGGTGATCTATAGACGAGGTTGTTGTTAATCTCACATTCATAGAAAGTCCACTTTTATCGGTTTCATCTATATTCGTGTGTGCGCTACTACCATTACCATTCGTTTGAATATTTATGGGTTCACTGTGACCGTTTTGACAAGACATCTGAAAATTATGTGATAGTTAATTTTTAATTAGTAAATGCTGATTCCTCAAGGATTTTAAAAAACATCAAAATAAAAACGAATAAATTTTGGAAAAACAAAATGTATAAAAACTAAATTAAGAAAAATATATCTTTTTTGGCATTTTCTTTTACACATTGTATATGAAAGCCTAATATTGTGAAAAGTAGATTAAATTTTAAATCGTTTTTTGATAAAATTGATTTGTAAGCGAATACTAAGAAAACATTTGTAGTTTTTTAAATAGAAAAATTAACTGGAAGAAATTCCAATAAGAATTCAAATTGATGACTTACAAACCATTAGGACACTTGTAAATTGCTATTTAACTATAGTGCCTTTTTCGACAATAATTGTAGTTGTATATTCACAAATTAATAGATTGTATCTGTTAGATACAAATATTGTCGAATTAGTTTAAATAGATTTGAAATTTTTATCATTAATATAGTAATTACTAGTACGTGACTCTTTAATTCACAGGATGTGAGTTGAAATAATTGTTCTATTCTTGTTCTATAATGTTCTCAATATTTTTACAACGATATACATATGCTTTGATACAAATTTATAATTTTTTGTTATATATTATACAATTTCTAAATCTTTTATTTCGTGGTTCACAGATCTGATGTTTTTACATGATCTTCTATTGTGCCAGGGACGAAGCCAGTTGAAAATGATTAAAATCAACCATATAACAGAACCTCCTGTATATGGCTTCTGAGTTTATGATTAAGTTATATATACATAGACTGAAAAATAAATATACACATCTGGTATCAAATTGACACCAAAGTGTTTATAATTTCCAATAACATCAGTGCTCAAAGTACATATGTGCATACGTACGACAACACTATGTAACGTGACAGCGCAACGTTGTCCACATAGACGGCACCACGCCCGACATTAAGTTGTTTACTTTTGCAATATATTTCTTTAAAGATTTTAAAACAGACTATTATTTTTGAAAAAATTTTAGCATCTAATGATAAATTAGAATATATATAGTGTTATGGGTATTAGACCAACATTTAGGGAGGTGCGATGTACTTCGCGAAAAACCAAAACCAGTGATTTTACCACAATGTTGTTGTTATAAAAAACAACATCCACATGACAACTTCGCGCGTTTTGATGTCATGCAAAGTACACCACACCCCCTTAGATGTGTTACAAACATTGATTGAATATACATAAATATACTTCTTCTTCTTTTTAATAATATATAATATATATTTGAACTCAAATGATTTAGAATCTAAGCTCTCCAATTAATTGGTTAAAAATACTCGAAAGCATTTAACAATACCTTAGTCCACTAAACATTATGATTAATAATTTTAAATAAACTTCTTGGTTCAAAGAAAAACTAAAATTTATTACAAAAATATTACTCATTTGACCATGAAAAGAGTTATTTAATAAATATTAAACTACATAAAGTTTTTAAAAAGAGTTCAATTTAAAAATTGCATTAAATTTTCAAGAAGTACTAATACGCTAATTGATTTATACATAAATGTGTATGTGTGTTGTATGTTGTTTGTGTATTTTATTTCTATTTCTAAAAGTGAAAACTTATTATTTTTATTTATTAAACAACAAATAGACAAATAATTGTTAAGTGTTAAAAATATTTAAATAATATTTGCCACCAACTATAGATTGAAAACAATATTTTAGTTTTTTTTTCGCATAAATATCATGTGAGTAATTTAGGTTCATGAAAAATAAAGTAAATCAGTACAATTTAAGAGTCATACAAAAATTGTTGTTATATTTTATTAATCAATATTTTATATATTATCGAAATAATATCCTGTATTTAGTGGAACATTTGTTGCAAATGTTGGGAGATCTTTAATTCTGTATTTTGCCACTAAATGCTAAAATAAAAACCAGATTCAAAATTATTTTTTAATTTGTTTTAAAAATATAATTTATAGAAATCAGTCTTGCCAATTTTTGTTCATAACTTCTTATCAAGTCATCTTACAGAAACCGCAAGAAAACGTAGTATTGGCATACACTAGACTATAGACTGGACTATAGACTAGACTATAGACTAGACTATATACTAGACTATAGACTAGACTATAGACTAGACTATAGACTAGACTATAGACTAGACTATAG
>NC_060951.1:58569711-58571624 GCF_022045245.1 Lucilia cuprina | reverse complement strand
TCTATCTATCTATCTATCTATCTATCTATCTATCTATCTATCTATCTATCTATCTATCTATCTATCTATCTATCTATCTTTTTCCCTACTTGTTATTTCCACACAATTCCCTTAAGCCGTTTAACGAGTCTCTAGTATAGAAAAACATTTAACATTTCAAAGAACATATGGTGGTTGTGCTCTAGTCATGGACACAGACGGTCTATACTTTCGATTTACTACAACTGAGAATTCAGTTTCATTCCTAAAGTGCTTCCGTTAAGACGCAAAATTTAAAATTTTATAAAAATTAATAAAAATTGTATGTGCGTAAAGTTTTTTTGGCTGCCAAAAAACAAGTGCAAAAAATAAATTAGAAAAAAAATATCATATATATGTATTAATAAATATACCCAAAAAAGTTTAACCAAATTTTCGGCTTTAATTATTTGAAGTTAATTAAGGGAGAAATATTTCTACTATGTTAATGGAAATTACAAATGTTTAAATCAAGTTAAATTAAAAATAAAAGTTACTGTAACTTTTCATATAAAAGATAAAAAAAGCGTGTTTAAAATTTTAATATTAGATAAAAAAAATTGTACGAACACATAAAATAAATACATGTGTTTTGAAAAATAAATAAAATTAAACATAAAAAAAATAAAAATAAACCGCAAGTGGAATAGAAAGAAAGTAAAACAACAGCAAAGTTGTGTGTTCTTTTAAATAAACAAATTTGTGGAATCTTTTATTTAGTGATAATATTATTAAAAAGTAAGTAGGATAAATATGCTTAGAAAAAAAATGTTGTTTAGCCGTTTAAGAAAATTATTGATTTTTGTAGGAGTGTTTTGTTATGTATTCAAATTTTTGTTTACTGCCTTAAGAGGCTGATAGGAATTTTCTTATACATAATCTGTCTTAATTAGTAAAGGTCCGTTTTATTTATTGCATTGACAGGTTATCAGTAAAATTAAAAATATAAATATTAAATTTACACTGGAATTTTACACTAATGAGGCTTTTTAACAGTAATTACTATTAATTGTGTGTAAATGTGAACACACTTTACTCGATTTTACTTTTAAAAAGTGAAATAATTTGTTAATGTGTCATCATTGAATGTTAAGAGATTGTATGTGTAGTACTACACTACCAAAATAATAGACAAATAATGACTTTGCGATACAGCTATACTCGAAGCACATCAATCTTTAGCACTTTTACTGAATATCTTAACATTAATTAAAGCTATTGTAAAGTATATTTTTATGATTAGTAATAATTCTAGGAGCGATCTTTTTATTGTTTCTCTAAAATAAAATGCTCTCGAAAAAAGAATTAATAATCACCAAATTAGTCACATTGCTTTCATCTAAAACGCCAATATTTCATTCATTCTAAATTAAAAAAGAAAAAATCTGTTATCAAATCGGAGGCATATACCTACACACCTACCTACCTACCTTGGTCAAATATACATAATTCAAACAAAATATTCGCCAGACAATAGAAAAAAACTAACAAAATATGATTAGCAAACATACGCAAATTTTACTTCTTAATTTTTCATTATCATCAAAAAAGCTGTGTATACAAATGTGTAATAAAAAAAGTAAGAAAGTTTAATCGGACAAAGTCGACCATAGGATGGTATATTAATCCGAAAATGAGTGTATGTATTTCAAATGTGCTTCTTTATAATAAGGAACTAGTGTTATGTTTTACCTTAATTTCAATAATTGTTAGTAAAAAATGTTATTTAAATAGAGTCTAATGGAACGATTCTTAAAATATACATTTATTTACAGATATTTATGCTATAGTCTATACTCTAATCTATAGTCTAGTCTATAGTCTAGTCTATAGTCTAGTCTATAGTCTAGTCTATAGTCTAGTCTATAGTCTAGTCTATAGTCTAGTCTATAGTC
>NC_060951.1:58566407-58569611 GCF_022045245.1 Lucilia cuprina | reverse complement strand
TAGATAGATAGATAGATAGATAGATAGATAGATAGATAGATAGATAGATAGATAGATAGATAGATAGATAGATAGATAGATAGATAGATAGATAGATATATAAATAGACAGAAAGATATATATATAGATAGATAGATAGATAGATAGATAGATAGATAGATAGATAGATAGATAGATATAATTTCAAAGGTTAAAAGTATTTTCTGTAAAAGACCTTATTTGGTGAATAGAGTCAATTCTGGACCGATCCTTGTGAAATTTGATAAAGAGATTTTGACTCGTAAGAAACTTGTTCTTTGTCTAATTTTATAGCTATAATCTTATTTTTAAGCCTGTAATAGAAATTAAAGTAGTTTTCTGAAGGGGACATTATATGAGGGTTAGGAATTATTATGGATCGATCCTCATACAATTTGGTACTGAGAATTTTGCTTATATGAAACTTTTTTATGTCCATTTAATCGCTATAAATTTTAAACTCCCTACCTCTTTAAGACTCGTTCGTGCCTCTAACAAACAAACAGACGGACTTAACTATATCGTCTTAAAATTTCAATAAAGATGTTGGCTAAAAAAACTAAACCTACATATTTGTTTTATCTATTACATCGAGGGTCAGATGTTTCTGCCAACTATTTCAAGTCTCAGCTGCAAAACATTCACTCTCTTTAAATGTAAATTTTCTCACTTTTGCTCATAGTAATAAAGCTGCGCAAGAATGATACATATATTGTTTGAAATCAGTGTGTAGTATTTTAGGAATTGTATTTCTACTACGTTTTGCTTACACATTCTTATAATGTTGTTGCTGTTTTTTCTAGTATAAAATTTAAGTTTTTGTTTTTTTTTGTTCTTTTACCGGCTCTTTCCTAAACAATATTGCCAAAATTTTGAATAGAACAACATTTTAAACTAGCTCTCATCATTGAGTGTTGTATCAGTGAATGAGACATGATAGTGTTTTTAGTTATGCTGACGAAATGTTAGAATTCAATATTGAAACTGAAATCTAATAAAATTGTTTGCAGCCATAGAAAATTGTTGGTTACATATTTAATTATTGATGAATTTTATAATTGCATTTGTGAATAAATTAAATGTCGCTAATTAGTTGCAGTTTGTAATATAATGGAATCTTCTATAGGAATTGGAATGTGTGATATTTAATAAAAGATATTTAAGTTTTAACATAAACTAAGGAACTACGATATCGGAAACTATAAAACAATAGGCGTGAATACATAGATATGTAATAATAGAGAACTATTAGCCGAATTGAAGACCTCGTGCAGCTATCAATTTTATAGATTGACTTTTCTAAATAATTTATTTTTTTATTTTTTAAAAAGATGTTATAATTGATAATATTATTTTTACAAATACCTTTCTAAAAGTATAATAGTGCAATAAACAATTTTCCAATCACGACACCAATGAATGATGAAAAAAAAATAATTTTAAGCTATTATATTACGATTGGTTTTGTTCTTTAGAAAATTGTTTCTCAAAGAAAAATTTTTTTGTTTAAATCTCGGATATTAAAAATATGAAATAGAATTATGAAAATAATTGTCTACTTACTTTGTTTTTCAAATTTCTTATTTTTTATAAAATCAATTTATTTTCTAATTAAATTTTTGCATAAATGCACATTTATTTTTTTTAGCTTAATTGTTGTTTTTATAATCGCAATAATTATATTAATATTTTTTTCTGACACATAAAGAATGTTTTTTTTTAATAATTACATCAAAAAATGTCTGTATTTGTTTCTTTTATTTAAGAAAATTATAAAGAAAACTAAATTAGTATTATTGTTTTATAATATATTTTTGCTAAATAACATTCTTTTAGTTGTTTTGTAAATATTTTAAATTCCAGCTTTTAACTGGTTTACTTTCTTTGCTTTATGCTGAGAGTAGAGTGCTTTTCAAACAAATCTCTCATAAAATTTTATTTTCATTTCAATAATTTTTGTCTTTATTAAATTGTTTGCATTTGTATGCAATTTTTTTAATTTGTTTTTATTTGTTATTTCTTTCAACAATGCCCATAATAAATAATTAAGCTTAGATTTAATGTTTAATTTACATTTGTTTTAATATCATTTTCATGAAAATATATGTAGATTTTGTTTTTAAATTTTTATAAATTTATTTCTTTAAACAATATTTTAAAAATATTGTTATTTGTTTGCAGTTTAAAGTTTATTAAAAAAATACTTGTTTTTTGTTTGGTTATTTTAAAATGAAATCTTTTGTGAGTTTCGATCTAAAATTGTTTTCAAATAGTATTTTATTTGCAAATTTTGTATTAGTTTTCTATTTGTGAGTTTTCATTGTTGATTTCTTCCAAAAATATGATTTCTTTAGTTTAAATATTTGTTTTATTTTTTTTTAGATTTATTTTTTATGTTGTGACTTTGTTGTACTATTTTTACCATGCATTTTCTCTCAGGTAATATGGTGGGTCAAAAATATATATAATAAATACTAAATTTTATATATATTCAATTTTTTGTAAATATTTAGGGATTTTAATGGTTAAGTTTGAAATACAATGATCACTATTTAATACCATTCTAAATATCGAAATAAAAAAAACAAATTTTATAACGCAAATCAAAATGACTTAAAACTTAATTGTTCATATATATTTTTTAAAAACAGTGGATGATAATGGAAAATT
This sequence comes from Lucilia cuprina, assembly GCF_022045245.1. Lineage (NCBI taxonomy): Eukaryota > Metazoa > Arthropoda > Insecta > Diptera > Calliphoridae > Lucilia > Lucilia cuprina. The sequence continues at coordinate 58,566,923 of NC_060951.1, read as the reverse complement.
TGTTTTTATTTTATCGAAAATTTTTTAATGATTCAATTTTAATATATATTTAATAAAATTTTACTTATTACAGTTGCTGCACGTGAAATCACGCCACAACAAATTTCTGAACTTTGGAAAAGTTCAGGGGTAAAAAGAAATAAAAAAAGAAAAAATGTACTTGTCATGTTAAATTTAAAATAAAATCGTTTACCAAAACCTAATATTTAAAATTAAAATCATTAAAAAAATTCTACTAACCACCTAACGTTTTAAAAGTTGAAATAGTGTATTTTCATTTTACAAGTTACACACTGTACTTTTTAACGTGTCTGCCGCGAAAACTTTCAACTTTTGACGCGTCGATAGCTGATCAGAGTTGTATTTTGTTTTGTGTAGAATAAGAATAAACTAAAATGAAATAAATTTTATCAATAATGAAAGAAAAAAATTAAAAAATAAACAAAAACTTAAAATTTAGATTTTTGAAACAGTAATAGTTTTAAAAAACATTAAAAGAACGATAAAAATGACGCG
>NC_060951.1:58547717-58566307 GCF_022045245.1 Lucilia cuprina | reverse complement strand
AGTTTTCATTATCACCACTGTTTTCATTTAAAGAATTCTTATTGAAATTGCGAATTTCAAAAATAAAATTATAAATTTAACAGTTTACAATTCTGTATTGAAGTTTTTGTATATCACATGTACATTTTAGATAATCGTATTTAACATTTTATTAGTTATTTTCATTAAAAAAAATTACAGAAAGTTTTTAAAGTTATTTTTTTTAACAAATTATTACAGCATTTTAAAGGGCAAGTTTTAGTATTAGAAATAGATTTTTTGTAATATTTTGCCAATGATATTTTAAGCTACAATTAATTTAAATAGTAATTTTCGATTTTTCATAACAAGAAATTTAATAATTTGCTAAAGTTTTTAGAACAATTTTTATTTTAATTCAATAATATTACAATTTTTTATGGCTAACATCAATTTATAGTACTTTTTTACTTTCTGTTCTAGAAAAAGGGGATTATCTTGTTTTCAATATCTTTATTTAGTTTTTTTGTTAATTTAATAAATATTTTTTAGAATTTAGTTTTAAATACATATTTATTTTTTTAAATATTATTTATATTCTCTTATGATTTTTAAGCATGTATTGTTTTGTTTTTTAATCTGATTACTTAGTATTTGTTTCGGTTTCTGTTTGAGTTTTTTTATGTAGTTTGTAATACCATCAAACAACAGGAGGAAACAGTCTTTCTAGCCAGGTACCTATAAGATGCAAATGCAAAATAGTCTTTCAATACATTTTCTGCAAATAAATTAAGGATTTTTTTCACGCACATATTTTTATCGAAATAAATAGAAATTTTTTTACAATTAAAGAAATCTTTATTAATATTGCATACTTTTTTGCTTGCAGTGTAATAGTTAGGATTAAAAATAAAAAACGTTTATGTTAAAATAGAAGTAATATAAGCGGCACTTCTTAGGATGGGTTTCTTACTACTCAGTTAAACTAGATTAGATTAAACTCTGAACAAATTTAGCCGGACTTTAACCGATGATTGTGTTTTTCAGTTTTGGATTTAAGTTCAGTTAACTTTGCTAGTATTGCCAACGTTTTACTCAAAAACATAAACAATGAACAGCTGTTTTTTGCAAATAATACTTTTTTAAAATGAAAAATTTTGGAAAAATATTAAATAAACATTTAAAACATTAATAAAACAAAACAAATCAGAAAATTACAATTTACTTCAAATATTAAGTTTTTGTTCCTCCGAAATCATTGTTTTTGGTAATTGTGTTTTCTCACTTATAACTTAAGTTTAATTGGCCAATAACACTCAGTTAAACTAAGATAATATGTAACGTTACTGTTGTTTGGAAAACACAAAACATATATTAAATTGAAAAACCCACCCTAAGTAGTTTGAAATTCCTAATTGTAAATTTAAAAGCTTTTAAAACTTGTAATAATATTTCAACATTTTTAATCTTCACTGTTTTAACACCTTAAAGTATGCTACTGATTTCATTAAAAAAAATTAACCGATTTCTATTCTAAAATAATAAACTGTAAAATAATAAATATTATTTTCTTTAATTATTTACTTACTGCGTGACAATGTTAGACGATGTCTTTATTTTCTTAATTGTTCTTATAGTTTTAATTGAACAATAACAATTATTATTAAAGTATTAATTATTTCGCAATTTTGTTTAATTGGAATGATGTATGATTTCTCCAGCTATATTCTTTTGCATTTTTTAATGTAAACGAATTGTTGAATTTGTTTTTTTTTTGCATTTTTCTTTTTTGATATTTTTAGTTAATTCTGGTTAAATACGAGTAAATTATAGTAGTTTTTGATTTTTGTTTTATTTTGTAATTGAATAAATTGCAATGATATCTCAGCTATTTTGATGTGTATAGTAAGTAGGCATGCTTTAGTTAATGGAACAAACGTCTCTCTAATAGTTAACGTCTCTCTAAACTGCATTATTTTAACTAATGGAACTGGTATTATATTTTTTTGTTTGTTATAACAACTATTAAGTTATAACTGTTTTTTTAATATCATCTAACAAAATGAATATGGTGGTTGGCTGTTGTTGGTGACATGGTGATATATTCCCGTCAACAGGATCTTGTTCTTTTTTGATGACTTTGGATCGTTAGGTTTTTTCAGTTTCAGTTTTATTGGTGACTAAAATAGGTTTTACGTTTTAAGTAGCCACTGCGTATTGGCGAAGATAGACCGGTCTCGTTGCTACAAGTGGTAGGTGTTGGAGGAGTAGATAACAGGTTGATGATGGAGAGGATTTTTACGGTTAGTTGTGTTAGATTGGTGGGTTTTGGGGATTTAGGATATTAAGAATATAATTTAAGATGATTAATTTCGTTTTTTTTAATATTTGTTTGTTTTGTAATTATTCAATATCATTTGGTAATAATAACAACAAGTGATTGTTCTACTATATAATTTTGTTTTCTTTTTGTTCTTGTTTGTTTTAAATTTAAGTTTTGCTCTTTTGTTTGACAACATTTATTATAAATACTAGAAAACGAAAATAAAAAACTTTTCTGGATAAACAATTCGGCTTGCCTTTTCATATGATGGTGGACCTCAATATTTGCAGGTTTAAGCGTCCTGTTGCTCATGCAGCCTAATAAATTTAATATGGTGTAGGATTTTTTTTTAACAATTACAGGGAGTGGTGATGATAGTAGAGTGTTAGAGGGTGGAGTGTTTCAAGGAATGGTTTTATGGATTAAGGTTAAATGTTTTTAGGGGTTATTGTGCAGATGTTTTTAAATTGTGAGAGTGAGTGATCATTATTGTTTAAAAAAAAGAAAAGAAACGATAAAACACAAAAAAGAAAAAAAGTGAACGTAAAAATTAAAAACATTTCAAAATAATCAAACATTTATACATATAAAGAAGGGTGTGCTGTAAGAGGGATATAAAAACTAAAATTTTAAGATTAGTACATTGTTAAACTTTTTCAAAAATGTTTTTAAAAATTTTTTGAATATTCAAATAAGAGAATTACGAACCCTTTGGAAAATTAGTCATAAAAACTAAGATCAAAAAACCTATAAATAACTAATATGCTTGATGTTTTTAAAAGTAAATGTTTGGTAGACCATAAAGGAGCCAGATGGTACATATATTTTATGTAAAATATCTCTAGTTTCAAGGACTTCTAATAAAAGTTCCCTCTTGTACTTAATCTTTCATTAGTTAATTTAAAGTAGTTATATAAAGTTATAGGCAAATTTTCGATAAATTTAATTAAGATCATGAAGAAGTTATTTGTCTGGATTAAGACAACTGAGTAGACTCATTAATGGAAGAAGTGAGAGATGTTATCAATTTCACTCTCTCTCTTTATTACCTTAACTATGAAAGTTTTCTTATATTTCTGATTAAAATTATTGATTTTTATATCTTCATCATTACATCACACACCTTCTCATATGAATGTGTTTAAATAAATATTTATATATGTAAAAGAAACAATTGTTTATATATTTTATATACATACAATATTATTTACTATTTATATATTATTTATAAATATTGTTAATAATTATAAACCAATTTAAATTGTTAAATATTTTTGCATATAAATTCAATTAGATATTTATAAAAAGAAAATTATGTTCATGTGTAAATATTTGATTCAATTTTCTATAATTGTTTTCTTCAAAACTCATAATCTTCTTCATTTTCATAGATTTGCAAGTTGTTGGTTGTGTTAGTTTTATCGAATGCATTGCTGGTTGTTTGAAATTAAAATATTCGTTAGTTTTTGCAAAAAATAAATAAAAATTTTAAGAAAAATTGGTGTTAGTAGAAAACAAACTGAAACCAATCAAATTAAACGAATTGCAAGTAACTAAATTAACTAAAAAAAGCTGTATTAGTAAAATAGTTTAGTAACTAAATAAACTTTAAACTAAATTTAAAAATATGAATTTGTGAAATAAAAAAAAAAACAAATTTCGAAAAAATTAAACTAAAAAATTATTTACATTCATTTATACATACAATTTTAATTAATGTGCTGCTGCAGATTTTGATTTTGAGACAAAATACATTTATAGTAAATATACATACATACATTTTGATTTATACTTTTTTTTACATTTTAGTAATTAAAAATTACTGTGGTGTTAATTAACATAATAACTTAAATTGTAAATAAGTGGGACTAAAAAATTAATCTTTTTTTTACCCATTTATAACAATTTAAGTTTTTATGATTTTTTTCTTATTGGACTGAGATGATTTTAATATATATACATACATACGATTAATACTTGCATCAATAGTATACTCTACTACATAAACTTGCCGATACATAAATATATTTCATAAGAAAAAATAAATGAAACTTACCTCCTACGTCGAGGATTAGTAGTTTGACCCGGTAAATTGAAACAACCGCGTGGTATAACCATACGAGCATTGCCTTTGGCGGGTCGAGAACCGCCCACAGCTTGCAAGGCCGATAAATGAGCAGCATAACCATCATTTAATACTGTGGCATTGGTTTGCAATTTTTTGCTAACCTAAAATTCCAAAACATTAAAAAAATATGAGAAAAATTATTATTAAAAGAAAAAAAAAAACTCACCTTTCCCACTATAAATATCTGATCTGATCTTAGGCCCACATTGGTATAAACACTAATATCTTTACTGCTACCATAAGCGGCCATTATTGAGATTCCATGATTTTGCACCAGATTATTTAGATAAGCGGTTTTATGACCCAACGGATCAGTGGAAAGACCATCGGCAAATGATATGAGACCATGAGGAAAATTATGCTGACTCAGCCAGGAAACAACACGTTGCTGTTGCATATCCGGTCTACCGGTTATATAGATTAATAAATAACCCAATTCCTGCCAATGACGGCAAACATCTACCGCCCCAGCTCTTACTTTAGGATCACGTCCGGTCACCGACATCGAGGCGGTAAATGAGCCATCTATACTAAAGACTACACATTCCGTTAAAGGTGGCACCACCGCTAAATAACAGTCCACTGAAGTGTGATCACCTCTCACTACCATTTTAATGGGATAAATGCCATAACCGAATGCTACATGTTCGGGTATGCTGTAGGAAATCCGACCAGTTTTATCGGTAACCTCTGTACTAAGAAAACTCCACTCGCCAGCGGGTGGATCTTTCATTATGTGTATATCAACTTTTTCGCCATGTAGAGTGATCATATCCAAAGGACCATACATAAAACGAGCATTCAGACGTTGCTCACGTCCCTCTAAAACTATCACATCATTGGCACGATGATTGGCGGCCACATTTTTCAATTTCACCGAGGTACGTTTGCGTATCCATTTTTCTCTCGGTTGGCCGGGATTAAAGTGGACAGTTTCTTTGTTGTCCATGGATGTAACATATGGAATGCCTTCAAATTTACCAATCTAAATAAAATAAAGAACGCTTAATCACCATGGAATATATGTGTTAGAGAAGAACTTACTTGTCTTAATATAAATGCTATAACATCAGCACTTTCCCAGTAGCTGGCATGGAATAAATGTGGCAAAGCATTGGCTGGAAAGTTACTTAAACCTTCTGGGCAATACATGGCATAATCTAAACGTTTTGTACCCCACCATTTCATTTGTACTAGAAAATTGTACATGAAAATATACATTTTACAATTGTATTCAAAGTTATGTGGGGTTTACAATAACTAAAGGATTTTTGGAGTTTCCAACTTCTACCAACTAGCAAACTTACATGAATTAATGGTACTTAATGATACATTTTCTATAAGACCGGATACTGTACTTTGCATGGAAGCATCTGATAAACGACGACCGCACATAATGTTGTTGGAGTCATTAAAATGTTGGGGATTTGATTGAATAACCTCCACTGTTCGAAAAAGGGAAAGAAAAAAGTAAATTTTATTTGGAAAGCTTCAGTTAAAGAAACAATGAAACTTACATAAATGCAATGGCTGACCATTCCCCAGTGGATATTTGGCATAACGGGGTACATTAACGGGAGCCAGCATGGAAAATCTGGCACTTAGTAAAGGTTCTAAACGGGAAGCCGTTGGATCGGTAGGATGGAACATATTATAAACCTGATTACAGTTGGGACGTTGTAGAGCTGGCAAGTAAATGTTCTTATTTACACAAATTGAACACATTTGGAGATAATGTAAATGCTTACCAGTTTTAGAATCATGTAATTTTTTAGCTGCCAATACTATAGATAGTGGGGAACCAAACATAAAAAAGTCACCCACTTCAAAGTCTAATTTCGCATGTTTCGAATCACTTGAGGAAGAAGAACGTCTTCGGCGCGGTGAGGGTGCCACCAATAAACGTTTAGCATCCAATTCGGAATCATCAAAACGTTCATCATCATCCGTGTTGCGTGAAGAACGACTGGTACCATCGTTGCCATTAGTACGACACAATGCCTCATAAGCCAACAGAGAACCCATAGAATCTCCCAACATTACAATTTGTCCAGAGAAACCATGACCTTCCTCTGATTTAAGAAATTCATGGTAAACAATATTAGCTGCCTGTACGGTTTTATTGACAGTGTCCTGAAATTCTGGTGATGAGACCGCCAGCAATGGAATGGCGCCAATAGGAACATCCGCTATATTGGGTATATCAGCTGAGGGTGAAGAATCAAATGAATATGGACTTAAGCTAGACAAAATGCCCAGAGCATCGGTACAAATGGATGGACATGGTACCATTTTAATGGTAACATGGGTCAATAGGCTCGGATAATGTTGACGCATAACAGACTCAAAAGAACCACGAAATGTGGTGACATCAGATTTTTTGGAAGTCAATTCACTGGTAGCATCTTAATATAAAGCAAATATTTATGACTATGAACTTTATTTGGCTGTTAAAAGTTATTTACCCAATACACTTCCAGCATGTACTACCAATATCAAAATGGTGGTGGAACAAGATGGTGTGCCCGGCGAACCAGGCGGTGATATATCATGACCTCTTTCCACGCTTTGCGATGAACGCAATTGTCTTCTAGTACCTCTCTCCGAGGCCACACGCATTAGAAAATCTTGATTGAATATACTATCCTCCTGTTTACTCTTACCTTGACCACTACTATGTGGCGGCGGACTATCATCTGGTTCACCCAACAATTCCAAAGAACTCCATTTCGCCAAAGAATTGCTGTCATTTGTATCTGAAATTGGAATTTCCTCTGGTGAGATATGAAATGGAAAATGCAAACATTTCTATGATAAGTTTGATAACATACCCACACAATCGAAAAATTCTTCTTCCGAATTCGATTTTGAATCAACTTCCAAACGTTCCATACGCCAATTAGCCACCTGTAATGTGTATTCAATCATTTTAAGTAAACGTGTTAACAACTACTGAGGTGTTAAATAAATTTTAGTGTTAATTTACAAACATTAAACATTCAACAATTTAAAAAAAAATAACTTACGTTTTTACGCTTAGCATTTTTGGCATGCTGCTAAACGAAATGTAGAGTTATGCGCAAAAATTATTTTAAAGAATAATTTTGCATTTGCAGGAAACGTTAAAAGAGAAGACGAAATAAATAAGATAAGAATTAAAGAAAACGAAAAGAAAATAAAGTAAAGTAAAGAAACCGAAAAAGAAATAAGAAGATAAAACATTTTCCAGTCACCAGTCTTACAATTTAATCTCTCACCTTTGATTGATCAATTAAAAGAATTTTGATACGTTTGGAATTTTTGTTTTTACATTTATGAAATTTGTTTTTGGTTATATGATTGGACCGAGAGAGCGGAATAGGATTTGTTTAAAAAAATCAAAATTAATATGCAACTTAATACAGATTCCATTTAAGATTATTCTCAAGGTTGTCTGACTTTGTAAATCTTTGGAACTAAAGTTTCAATAGGAGATTTGTCCCGGGGTGTGTGCTTCCAAAATCCAAATTTCATAATGCTTTTTTTCATAATTTTAAACACGGATACAAATATCATGCCACATTAAATAGATTTATCGGTCAGAGAGCTAATTATATCAAATCATAAAATCTAACCTGTAACTCAAAACTATGCGCAGATCCTAAAGGTGAGTGTAGACCGCCCGGTTTGGAGCCAGATTTTGATTTAATCATTTGTATACTTTGAGAACGAGATCTTTCGCTGGAATTATTTTGTTCGGGTACTTCTTCATCATCCGAAGAAACTTCCTCACTGGGTGGTTGCTCTGTAACAACGGGAGGTTCTTTAATCACACGTTCCTCAGTATCGGCAGAATGTGATTCCAAATGACCTTCAGAAATGCTTTCTATAAAAATATACAAAAGTTAATGTTTTAAGTTAGAACTTTTCTCAAAGCCCCCACTAACCTTCCTCCTCCTCTTCTTCACCACTTAAATCACCACCACCCATTTTACGCGCCAATGCGGCTTGGGTTTGTCTTTCAATTTCTCTAATATCTTCAATGGTTAGACCATGCCATTCATCTTGCCAGGCCCAGGCTTGACGATGGGCTCTTAACATTGTTTTTCTTAAAGCTACATCGTGTATGAATTTTTCCAATTTAGTTTGCATGCCCCAGTAGCGAAATTCTACACGACAAATTTTATAGGCACACATCAAGGACATATTACGAGATGTGGGTTGTTTTTTGCCCTTAACTTCACGCCAATACTCCTCCAGCCAGTCTTCGCCCAAAGGGCCTCTGCCGGTTTTTTCGGACACATATAATTTAGGATCCTCTTCTTTGACATAATCACCGCCAAACAATTGATCCTTGACAATATCAATGCAGTCTAGGATAACAACTCATCATAAATATTTTTGAAATTGGATTTTTTATTGACAAAAACTTACCAATTTCCCTATTTCTTAGTTCGCTACCGGTTAATTTAAAGACATTATCCTGATAGCCATTATCAGGGAAATAATATGTTTCTATATCTAAGGAGAATTTTTCCACAAATGGACAGGTGTAACGTGTACGAGTATAGGGATAAGCATTCCAGGCTTCTTCTTCCACTGTTAAAGCACTTTTAGGCAGCAGACCTTTAGTAATCGATTTGTGTTTATATGTATCAATACATTGTATTATTGTTTTTTATATATCTTACTTTTAATCCAGCCTGGCAAATGACTGCCAACATGATAGATCTTTTTGGTGTACTGTCCTTTGCCACCTGGCCCATCATCGTAGGGTTCATTTATAATGATTTCAACACCACTGCCTTCGCCATGACTTTCTTCACGACTCTTTTTCTGCAAAATAAATAATGGTTTAATCATAATTTTTCGAAAAGAAATTGAGAGACTCGAGGAAATGAGGTTTGATTTGGACCAATATAATACTATTTTCAAAGGCTTAGTAGATAACTAAAGATTCGAGTTTTATTTTTTGTGAAATATATATAAACTTATATAAACGAAAACTATAGTAGTATAGTTTACGTTCAGTTTATAGTTCAGTTTGTCGTCGAGTTTATAGACCAAAGATAACATAGTCGAGTCAATAGACTGCGCTATAGACGAAAATATAAACTAAAATACATCCAATACTTAAGGCGAATTTAGGTCAATATCAGTCTTATAGTCTGTAGTCTTAAGAACTGCCGCGGATCCTATTTTCCTCATTTTTATATTTTGTATGAACAATTTTCGATTTTGGGGCGGAATTTTCCTTTCCCCCGTCGATCTGCACTTGGTTAAGAGTACATAATTGAGTCGATAGAATAATCTATAATCGTGTATACTTTAACCAAATATATCTATCTATCTATCTATCTATCTATCTATCTATCTATCTATCTATCTATCTATCTATCTATCTATCTATCTATCTATCTATCTATCTATCTATCTATCTATCTATCTATCTATCTATCTATCTATCTATCTATCTATCTATCTATCTATCTGTTCTCAAATAAGGATACGGATTCTTGATTAACGTTTGTTAAGTAGCTTTTAACTAACATTTGAGAAATTGCTAGTCTCAAGAATCAAAATTTTTCAGAATATTTATAACAGTTTCAAAGAGGTATAAATTATATAGCAAATACTTACCGCTATCATATACAGCTGGGCTATACGATACTCCTCCACCGTGAGCGGCAGTGGGATGTGATACTCCTTAATCAACATCTCTTTCTATTTTAAATAGACTAAATGATGATCAGCGTGTGTTTAGCGTATTGATTTTATTAGAATGATTTTAAAATGTTGTATTTGCATTTAAAAATTTTGCTTAAATCAACAACATGTTGTTCATATTTGCAGCCTTTTCACCTCTTCACCCTCCGAACAAATATATCTTGTATTAATTTTTTTTATTTTTCTAAAAGTAGCAGATTTTATTTTTAGTGGCCGTTTCTGTGTTGCTCGTGTTATCTTCTCCAGCAGTGAATTAAAATTTATTATTTAAACTGAAAATAAAAAATATATATATATTTTCATTTTAAAATTACGAAATTACTTAACTAAAACAACAACTACACTAAATAGTAAATGATTATATGAAAATGGTCTGGCTTTTGTGAAATTCTTTAAAATGATTTTTACCGATTTTTCTTTAGCAGTTTCTGTTCAGGAAGACAATTGAGAATTATATACATGAGGTCACCATGTAGGAAGAAAAAAAAAACGAACAAAAATGAAAATAATATTGTGCATTTTAATGGTTTCCATTAAAGCTTTTGGGGATATTTAGTTTAAATTTTCTATCGTAGTTATATGTACCTTTGTAATAATACGAAGGTGGTATGAGAATTTATTTTGGAAAATGTTATTTTTCAGATGCATTTACTGTAATGAATTCACTTTCATAAAGGAAGAGTTTCCTTTCAATCAATCTAATTTTCTCAAGTCACTTTTAAGTTATATACATCAAATCAAATTCTCATCCAATATTTTGGGTTTGTAAAAAGCAATTAATTCTATTGATCTATTAATTGTACCCTCGTAATATTTGCTGTTGTTTTCATGTTTTGGTCATGTTTTCATATAGTTGTTATTTCTTCTTTTGTTTTTAATACATATATACTATTTTTAAGGTTTTTATCATGTTGCGTTGTTAGTTGAACCATAGAAATGGCTTTATTTCCACAATTACTTAATATCAATTCTATTGAGGCATGTAAACGTAACTCTCGCACAATAATGTTTAAATGTTTACTGTGTAAATGCCACAGAAATATAAAAATTGTAATAACGGGGCAATACGCATTGCTTTCATAGACATCATATAGATATGTATAGTGATGGATAAAAGTTTTCAAACACTTAGTTTCTTTTGAATATCTCGGAGAAGTTGTAAGGGAGTTTTCTTTTTGTGTACTTCTTGTGGAATATATGGTATGTCCGTGAATGTTATGACAAACCAAAATGTGTCATAGTGTCCATTGACACTATTTTGTTTTTAATTTAAAAAAGGGACACTCTTATCCATAATTTAATTGCTACAAAATTTGGTGTATGTTGCATTTGGGATTCACTTTAAAAAGTGTTCCTGAATGCCGGTCTTCGGTTGGGCCAGGAGATTGAGACTGTAGGGTATTTTGAAAACCGGCATCCTTAAATTAAGAGTTTTATTGTTAAATGTTTTCTTTTAAATCTAAGGCTTATTTCTCATAGACATTGTGTCACTTTTAAAAATGTCATAACGTCCATAAATACAATGACTCAATTGATCTTGTCAAAACGTCTATGATTATTATGACACCCAACCGAGTATATACTATGATAGAAAGTCAATATAATAACTGTTTAACCCTAGAGGAAGCCAAGCTCAAATAGCTAACATCTTTCGTGAACATAGCTGGAAGAACTCTTCTCGAAGAAGTTTTTATGGGACCTAAATACATTTTCTGGAAATACACGAAACACTTTGTGTTCAAGGAGTCTACACGTTTAACAGTTTTAATTTACTTATACTTTTCAACGGAACCTAATAGGTTAAATTACGAAATATCAATACAGATTTTCCGAAAAAGAGAAACCAAACTATTTTGCAGATTTCATTTGTTTCATAGAACTAATTAGATCAAGTTTTCTTTAGAGAATTAAGTTTCGCCTGAGTTGAAGATGATCTCATTGACTAACCTAGAAGACAAATAGAATAACAATTCGATTTTCTAATGAAGAAGTGAGTGGACCAACGATTACTCGATAATAGCTTTCGATATTAATTCAGTTAAATGTCAAATTAGAATGCTTGAGAGTGGAGCCAATCATATTATTCTTAATTTTATCACGTTTTTTTACGCGACACTTTTAATAATCTAAAACTATAATCAGCATTTTCCTATAACGAATATTTTCCATTAAGGTTCAATAGGTTTCTGAACTTAATGTTAGAAATTGTATTTAACAGAATCAGTAGTCGTTGCTGCATTGTATAGTTTACAGTTATTTGTCTTGACAAGAAGTTAAAAAATTTTTTTGAGGAATTATATCGGGAGTAAACCATGAAATCGCACTACTTTACATAACAAACTCTTTTCAGACTTTTTTATGTAGACCCAGTGGTAGTTCAAGTATGGGTTTGAACAAAATTTTCTGAAGGAGTCCTATTTGAATATATTTCGTATGCATGTGTTCGATATATATACCTATAGTTTGTATACCAAATGATAGATATTCTAACGACTTTTTAATTAGTTTTTTATTATAGTTTCTTATAGTTTCACAGGTAAAAAGACTAATAAACTAGAAAGTATTAATATAATACATTATTAGTAAGATTTTATTAGCCTACTTCTATGTAACCCAAACGATATGTTTTAATCGTTGAAAAGTATGTTGTTAAGTAAGTAATTACAATTGAAAGTCATTACCTACCCAGCAAAATCTTTACATACCCGGTAAGTAGGCAAGTAATATTAGAGAAAAGTGTAAGTAGTTACTTTTTGGGTGAACAACTACTAGTTACAAATCTGCTTACCCGACTTTTCCGGATTTAAAACTGGTTTTACAGTTATTTTTCATGTTTGCTATTCTATTCTCTTACTCAATGCCCCATTAAAAAATAGTTTTATCATTTCATCTGGAATGGTTTTCACACAAATATAAATATCAACATTTCTTGAAAAAAACTTCCAAAATCGACTACGGTTAGAAACATTAACTAATTTCTTGTTAGATATAGACGTCAATTGTCTATGACTATAAATTCCATTAAATTTATTTTATTGATAATCATCAATTATCAAGAAATGTATGAAATAACTAGATATCCTACAATACTCATTCCAAAAATCTGAAAATATTTTACTGGGTAGTTTTTACTAGGTTTGTGTTGGAACTACTATGTGTTCTTTTAAACCAATGTAGTATCAATTTAGAACTAGTGTCAAAGAACTAGTTCCTTAAATAATCTTAAGGACTTCTTTTACAACCACAATGTTCCCAGGAATCAGTTCCACAAGTAAAGACAACATCAATTCTTCCAAGAAAAAAAAGACGTTCTCTTTGTACTAGTTATAGAACTAGATTTTTTAAACAAGTTGGACAATTTTTCCTCGGAATATAAAATATGGTTGATCCTAGCAAAAAAAGAACTTCCAAAGAAGTGGAATTTACTCGATAAAGTACTGTTATTTTTTAAACAATATCTGTTCGTAAACTTTTACCACCTACTGTTGATGTGAGTTTGTACATTTTTTTTCACTGTCGTTCGTTGATGACTTTTCCATTCACTGTCACATTATTCAATACGTATTTATTTATTGTTATTTCTAGTTTTTTTTTGTCGCATTAGAAATCTTTTTTTGTTGTAACTATGCTTAAGCACGAAATTAGTAGAGAAAAAATAAATATAAATAAAAACAAAATCAATGAATTTAAGTATTTGTCATGCAATGTTAATTGAACATTGTACTTATCATATATACATATATTTCGTTAATATTGACATTTTTGGAACAATGTCAGCAAAGTATTTCTCTTGTCATATGTATATCACATTACAATCGATATATTTAGTATGTTTAAGTTTAAAGAAATTTTCATTATATTTGAATAGAGGAATAGAAAACATATTTAAATGTTTATTTTTTTATCAGGAACATGAATCTTAAATGTAAAATTTTGAAATAATTTATAAATTTATACAATATCGAACATTTTCAAATAATTTAAAATATATCAAAATTTATTTACATACATAAGTGTACTAACAGATAATCGATGTTAAATTCTTAAATATCTAATACCTCATAAATGTTTCAAAATTATTCGCACCAATCATTTTAGTACTTAGCATTTCTTTTATAGCTAAAAGAAAATATGCAGTTATTTTAATATTTATGAAACATAATTTATTAATTATCTAATTTTAGCCTTAGTAATTTTATTATAAGTTTACTTAAATTTAAAATTTTTATTATTGTTTTTAGAATATTAAATTAATAACAAAAGACAGACAGACAACCAGCCCATTGTTTATCCTATAACAATATTGAGGCTCTTTTCTCACACTTTTGAAAACATTCTATCACTTGCACTCACGTACTATATGTACAGCTGCTATATACGGTGATGGAACTACTTAAAACAATAATATACTCTTCTGGTACTATATTATTCCATTATAAAATGTTATGAAATTCTTATGAGGTTAAACCGAAAAGGGTTTTTAGAAATCAAGAAAACTGTTTCATCACTTCAGCAGTATTCGAAGTTGGTAAAAATTTCTAACTTAAATCTGAAGTTTAACATTTTTGTACAATTTACACAATATTTTAAATATACACGGTCGTCAATGGAAGCATTCTCAAAAAAAAAAAAAAACGAATTCAAAATCGAGTGCAAACAGAACTACTTTAGATTCATGAATAGTAAAGATCGTTCTCTGAAACAGACCTTTTCTAGATTTATTCATCGTTTCTAAAATTTTTTAACATAAGATGTTAAAGTTTCTCACGAACTAATACCAGGCATAGATTCTATTCGTATCCCGTAACATATACACTTGACACCAACTCATTTCCAACGTTTAGTCCCACAGTCACTTCTGAATTTTAGACTTTACCATTCATAAGCAGAATTTTCTTAAGTGCACCCCGAAAGTCTGAAACTCTGCCCTGTGAGCTAACGGTTTCCGTATTACCAGATTTTGTGTGCACCCAGAGTCCCAAAGTCCGAAACACTTCCCTTACGTTTTCTGTATTACCAGATTTTGTGGTTCCCCCAAGAAAAGATCGAAGATACATTTTATTATAATCAATTTATGGTACCGACAAACTCGAGGTACCGATAGCACTTCTTTTTCCCGGAATCATAATAATACCTTTATAAAGATCTTTCATTACGGTTAGATGCTCACTAGGGGACTTCTAAAAATCTTGATTGTTTCATAAGCTTGATGTTCTATTATGGTACAAAACGAAGTACAAAACTCGGCTCTGTGAGCTACCGATTTACGTAGTACCAGTTTGTATGATTCGACTCCATGTCAAATTATTCCAAGATTCCAGTTTATAGTCTCGGTACCGGTTACTGCAAGGTAACAAGTCCCGAGGGAACTTATTTAACATAAGATGTTAAAGTTTCTCACGAACTAATACCAGGCATAGATTCTATTCGTATCCCGTAACATATACACTTGACACCAACTCATTTCCAACGTTTAGTCCCACAGTCACTTCTGAATTTTAGACTTTACCATTCATAAGCAGAATTTTCTTAAGTGCACCCCGAAAGTCTGAAACTCTGCCCTGTGAGCTAACGGTTTCCGTATTACCAGATTTTGTGTGCACCCAGAGTCCCAAAGTCCGAAACACTTCCCTTACGTTTTCTGTATTACCAGATTTTGTGGTTCCCCCAAGAAAAGATCGAAGATACATTTTATTATAATCAATTTATGGTACCGACAAACTCGAGGTACCGATAGCACTTCTTTTTCCCGGAATCATAATAATACCTTTATAAAGATCTTTCATTACGGTTAGATGCTCACTAGGGGACTTCTAAAAATCTTGATTGTTTCATAAGCTTGATGTTCTATTATGGTACAAAACGAAGTACAAAACTCGGCTCTGTGAGCTACCGATTTACGTAGTACCAGTTTGTATGATTCGACTCCATGTCAAATTATTCCAAGATTCCAGTTTATAGTCTCGGTACCGGTTACTGCAAGGTAACAAGTCCCGAGGGAACTTATTTAACATAAGATGTTAAAGTTTCTCACGAACTAATACCAGGCATAGATTCTATTCGTATCCCGTAACATATACACTTGACACCAACTCATTTCCAACGTTTAGTCCCACAGTCACTTCTGAATTTTAGACTTTACCATTCATAAGCAGAATTTTCTTAAGTGCACCCGAAAGTCTGAAACTCTGCCTGTGAGCTAACGGTTTCCGTATTACCAGATTTTGTGTGCACCCAGAGTCCCAAAGTCCGAAACACTTCCCTTACGTTTTCTGTATTACCAGATTTTGTGGTTCCCCCAAGAAAAGATCGAAGATACATTTTATTATAATCAATTTATGGTACCGACAAACTCGAGGTACCGATAGCACTTCTTTTTCCCGGAATCATAATAATACCTTTATAAAGATCTTTCATTACGGTTAGATGCTCACTAGGGGACTTCTAAAAATCTTGATTGTTTCATAAGCTTGATGTTCTATTATGGTACAAAACGAAGTACAAAACTCGGCTCTGTGAGCTACCGATACGTAGTACCAGTTTGTATGATTCGACTCCATGTCAAATTATTCCAAGATTCCAGTTTATAGTCTCGGTACCGGTTACTGCAAGGTAACAAGTCCCGAGGGAACTTAGTGGAAAAAATCTTGATTTAGCTACATTTGCATTCTTCTAAAATCGAATAACACCATTATAATGACTTTGTTATATCAACCGTTCTTCAAAATGTTTGCCTACAGCACATATTTCTTCATCGGTACAACGATGGGTACCTTAAGTAATATATACCAACTAATTAATCTCAATAAGTTTTTGTACTCGAAGTTCATCGGGAAATAAATGAGCAATATGTTATTCTAGTAAATTGACTGAACATTTTTTATTGAAAATATATATCAGAGTCAAAACATTGTTGATCTAACTCGAATTTTTGGACGACCCGGACCATTAGTGATCACATACAATAATTTTCATTGGAATTCATAAAAGTGATAAGTAGTTCCAAATATATTGCGTTACACATTTTAAAAAACATTTAATTGAAAATCTTGGCGATCGTGTTATATTCAAATATTGATCACGCAATTAACATCCATTATATCTCTTTTTATGTGGTAGTCTTAGTATCTTAGTATTTATTTATTTTTTTGATAACGAGAACTCATTACCAAGAAATGTATGAAATAACTTTCCAGCAAAAACTGGGTAATGGCTTTCAATTGTAATTACTTACCTAACAAAATACTTTTCAATGACTACTAAATATGGTCTGGATTACATAGAAGTAGTCTAATAAGGTCTTTCTAATAATGTGTTATATAAATACTTTCTTATTCATAAGTCATCCTGACAGTGAAGATACAGATAGTGGCTCTTGAAAACAAGTCAGTAATGATAGAGGATATCTGGTATTATATAGGAATTAAATTTAAGTTTCTAGATACAGTTCTTAGTAATGCTCTTCAAAGATTTAATTGCTACAAAATTAGTGTTTAAAAAACTCCTTATATTATTATGCTAAAGTATAAGGCATTGTCTCCCTTTACAACAATAGAAGAACTTTTACCTCTACCTTCGTTAGCGTAAATATGGATGAATATTAAACGACATCATTAATGTAACTTATACCAATCATTTGTATGTGTGATTACATTCTAAAAAAGAAAATACATTCACACCAGCAACATCACTTAGACAAAATGTATGTGATATGATGACACATTGCACCAGAACAATTATATATCCTTTACATCAGAGGATATGTTCCAGTTAAAGATAGTATGTGTATGTTCTATAGTTAAAATAGAAAAAAGGAAAAAAAGACAATAAGAAGAGAGAGAGAGAGAAAAAAAAGATAATGTGACACCACTACCGTTTAACAACTCAAAGTATTGGTTAGACTTAATGACATGAATGTCCTGCAGTTTTTGGATTCAGTTTTGAAACTGCTACAGATTGATTAAAATGCGGATTACTCAATTCTTTTTTTGAGTATAATGATAAGAACAAAATGTCTTAAAAGTAGACTTATTGGATTTCATTAAAGTATTGTCATTGCACTGCTTATAAGTAGGATCTACTGCAGTAAGAGTAACTGCAGGACTAATACCATTTTCTTTTTAAATATATTGTTGGTGACATTGTTGTTTAATATCAACCTACTTTTCCAGCAATGTAGTTTTCTTTGTTTGTATTTAAGTTTTACTTACATACATACACATGTACCAGCAAGTAATTATTTGCATTCAATTATATGACCAATAAAAACACACATGTACATAAGTGTTTTAAGCAAAAGTGTAATTTCATATAGTCATCACGAGGAAGGGAAATGAAGCCTCTATTGTAAACTTAAAACAAGGAAAGTTTAAGGGTGTGAAGTTAAATTCGTCGGCCAGATACGTCCCACAACACATTTGTCAAATACGTTCCACATACTGTAAAATTCGTTTTCAAATTAAATTAATTGATTTT
>NC_060951.1:58415076-58547617 GCF_022045245.1 Lucilia cuprina | reverse complement strand
CTAGTCTATAGTCTAGTCTGTAGTCTAGTCTATAGTCTAGTCTGTAGTCTAGTCTATAGTCTAGTCTATAGTCTAGTCTATAGTCTAGTCTATAGTCTAGTCTATAGTTAGTTTTTATTAAGAACGATTCTTTTTGATTTCATTGAAAACACCAGAACAGAGTAATCGGAAGTTTTCGTCTTTTTTTCGGTTGTTAACTTTAATCGTCATGTGTTACAAATATCAGAATAAACCCATAATACCCTATCGTTATAGTGTAAAAGTTTATAAAAATAAGCTTTCTCCATTATGCAACCTTTCAAAGTTTTTCTTTAATACATAATTAAAGTAGGAAATTAAAAGGATTTACACTTTTATTAGGTTTACTTTATGATTCTTCCTAACTTAATGATCACTTAAACGTAGTTAGTCCCAATATTGTTTCCAAAAATAAACAAAATATACTTATTTATATATTTTGTTCTAATTATTTTCTTTTTCCCTTTTATTCACATTTTTTTGTTCTTGCCACTTACCATAAATCTTGACCCAACACTTTGTAACGACAATTAAAGGCAACAACGTCCAATAAAGCTGGAGGAGAAGGAAAAACTGAATTTTTATAGGTTTATTTTCCTTTTTGTAAGGGTTTTAATTTTGGTAAACATGCACAGGCATGTAAATAATCCCCAAATGTAACCAAAGAAATAAAAAAAGTAAATAAATGAAATTGAACGAATTGCCTTGCCCATACCGCCCGAGAGCCTGCTGTCAAACTATTTTAAATGGACGTTAAAAGTAGAAGCTTTGATAGCCAAAATAAGTGTATGACAAACATTTTTAGGAGACACACTCTCACACCTTTGGCCATTTTGTTCACACAACACTGGGGATCCTAATACCAAAATAAAACGCAAACAAATAAACAAACAGCGAAGAGCAAACTCTGCCAAAAATCATTTCCAAAAAGACAGAGAAATGAACTGGGATGAAGGCAGAGTTTTTAAAGAGTTTATTTATAACATATCAATTGTATGGTGGGACATCGATGATTTTGATCAATATTAAATTTTTCCTAGTTAATCTCATTTTGAATGCTTATGTATCATGATGTGTAAAAGTAAAAATAGAATTTATGTAATTTATTATTTTCTGAAACTATTTAGTTAATCGATTAAGTAAATATTTTGAATTTGTTCCTTTTATTAACATAAATTATTTATTTAGTCATGTGTGTAAACAATTAAAAAACTGTAATTTATAAATATTCCGAAAAGAAGACTACATAATTTTATTCAACCCGTTAAACTGTTGAAATTTACTATAATTACGGTGGGCGTAGCATCTCCCATGTGGATTAAATACTTAAATTCGTTTATCTGGGAAACTTTTAGAGCTAAAATATGACTTTAAATCCGAGCAAAATTGGAGGTATTTAAAAACAGATATTCGTATATCTGAAAAACTCATTTAAGCTAAATTTCCTCAAATTTCAATCGAACAACGCTGACTACATAGTAATTTTAAGATATTAAGCCCCAATGGCTGATATTCCAAAGAATGGTTCTAATCCTCTTTGCTAGACAATCTGCACCTTTATTGTCAGAGCGACCTTCATGCCCGGTTACCCAGCATAGTGTGAGTTGAGTCAGGAATCCATATATGGATCAATCAAGTGTTTAAATTAATATCTGTATGTTCCACTAAATATTCAGTTTTTAACCTGACTAGACTATAAACTATACTATATAATAGATTATAAACTAGACTATACACGATTAGACTAGACTATAGACTAGACTATAGACTAGACTATAGACTAGACTATAGACTAGACTATAGACTAGACTATAGACTAGACTATAGACTAGACTATAGACTAGACTATAGACTAGACTATAGACTAGACTATAGACTAGACTATAGACTAGACTATAGACTAGACTATAGACTAGACTATAGACTAGACTATAGACTAGACTATAGACTAGACTATAGACTAGACTATAGACTAGACCCTCCTAGAAGACCTCCAAATTAAAGACTTGATATTTTGCCCGCTGGACACTTACACCAGTACACAAACAAATCTTAACTTAAGTATTACTAAATCTGTTTCTTGGCTTATTTTACTTTACATTCTAAGTATCGTACAATTTCTACACTTACTCTCGTTTAAATGTTGTTGATATTGTTTTTTTTTTTTGTTTTGTTGAATTGTTGTTGCAGTAATTGTTGTGTTTTTGTTGTTGTCGTTGCTATTATAATCCAATTTATACGTTAATGTTTTTTACTATTTGGTCTTGTTGCTTTTGTTGTTGTTATTGTGGTTGTTGTAGTCAATTGTTGTAGATACACGCATGTGCCAAAAATATGTGGGCAACAAACAACAGCAGCAAGTAGCAAGCAGTAAAAAGGAAAATTTTAAAATGTTTGCAGAAAGAAAAAAAATAAAACTAATTTTTCTAATAATTTTTCATGAAATTTTAGAATTTGTTTCTTTCACATTCTATGTTTTAACCACAAGTTTATGGACACAATTATCTAATTTTTTTTCTGCATCTTTTTATTATTTTCACAATTTATTAATTAAATAACTTTTTTTGTGTATTTCTTAAAATATTTGAAATTTTAAATGGGTTTCGTGGTATAATTTTATTATTTTCTTTTTTTATGTTGCAAAAGTAATAAATTTTTAATTCTTTTATGTTTATAAACAATTTATGGAAGCCATTAAGTAATAACTATTTGCTTTAAAAAAATTGTCCTTTTATCTTAATATCTTTTTTTCAATGTTTGTATTTTTCAAGCAAATTCCGTAACTTTTCCCGTGTGTTAAGGTTTTTTTTTTCCAACTTGCACCATACTGTTTGAACCCCCAAATTACACTGGATAGAAAATTTGTTTGTGCAACATGAGATACTACAATATTTTCTATTTAACTGTAACTGAAAGTTTTGTGAGCATCAGCTAATTGGGTTGCCAAAGCGAGAAAATGTTTGAATGAAAATTAATGTTGCCAAAATTTTAACAAACCATGAAATCTCGGCTACATATTCTTTTAGAAAGTTAGATCAGACTTGATCCATAAACTATTTTGAACACTGTCTTTAAGAATATCGTTTTTCTTTAATTTTGATCACCCTAAGATCAGTGAGAGCCTTTTTGTTTAAAATATCAATCGATTTGTATGCTATTATATGGATTTAATAGGACTGCAGTATTTTCGACAGATTTTAACTTTTGAATTTCAATAATAAAAATTTAAGTTTTTAGATCACAACAGATTAGAAAGAACCATTTTCTTTTGGTCCGTATTAATCTATAATAAGTAGAAGGACATATAGTTCGAGTAGAATTGGGCGAGGCAAATTCTTTGAGCGCCCAATACGTGAGAGTTGAAGATATCTGATTCATGTCTAGATATATGTTTATTCTCGAAATAGTGGAACTTTAGTGGAATCGAATAACAAAATAAAGTGAATATTTTCAAATTACAGAGGACGATAAATACTTAGCCAGAGACGAAATTAAGCTATTCGGAATCAAAATCTGGCTTCTAGTCTAAAAGTTTTAAAATACTCATCGAAGACATCTTTTCTCATAAAATCTGGTATATCATCTGAAAGTCCAAATAAAATCCAGTCAAATCTATGGTCTGTTAGACATTGACGATCCTTCAGGCATTTTTTAATCTCTCGAACTGCAATGTTCTTATTGCTTCTAATACATGATGAAGGTCTAAAGGACTTGTGGATTAATACTGATCAACTATTTCTCCGGAAAATCAATGGAAGAGATTCTAATGTTGGTTTTCAAAAACATTTCAAGTTTTGGTTTTCAAGAAGTAGGTTTTTATTAAAGATCCATAATGATTTGCATTTGAATCACCTCATTTCACGTTCGTCTAATCGTAATTGAATGTGAAAAACCAAAACAGTTTGGCAACCTTATTAAAACAACCCCTTAAAAACTTAATTTGTATTTATGCTCCCACAAAAGTATCCAATACACTCTCTCACAAACACATCAACACTATGAAGACATAGAAGAGAATTTTCATTATTTTCCCTCTAAAAATTTTATGACGTCATATACTGCGTGGTGCTCTACTCTATTCTTTAACAAAAAAAATATTTTAACAAAATACGTCATCAATTTTTGTTTGTATTTATTTGAATTGGATATAAAGTGTGTTTATTGTTCTCTTATTTTGACAAGCAAAAAAAAAAAAAAAAAAAAAAAACACTTTTGACAACACCTCCCCTTTACTCTCATACACAACAAGTTGCAGTTGTATGTTTTCATAGTGTATTATTGTTCTATGGGGGAGGGGTACTTGGGTTTAAAAAATAATAAATAATAAGCTTAGAATTGCTGATGCTCATCTAAATAAATAATCGTTTACAAATATTGGTACCACCAGTGATGAAAAAGTTGACACTTGCTATTAATATTTTAAAAAGTTTATACACGACACCTTCTTTAGAAGTGATGAATGTGGAAGTGCTTTACATGAACTCCTGCCATGTTAGCCTATTTCCCGGTGGTATTTTTAAACCACTCGGTGAGCTTTTTGTCACAACAGTTCCATTTTCTATCTTACACTCAGGTAGCAATTTAGCTATATGGAATTTCAGGTCTAGTATGCCTGCACTTCGTTCAAGTAGTTCAGCTACTATAGCAAGTACTTGAACTTGCTATATGTATGTACAGTTTTTAACGCAAACATTAGTTCAGCACACCATCTTCACCGACACTCTAACCATCAACTCATCCGACTAACCTCAGAATCCATTTATTAGACACAATTCATTAGACACAAGTATCTGATGGTACAACAGCTGAAATCCAACATTTTATTATTCTACAGCCTTGATCTGTTGTTTGTACCGCTTCCTGTTTCTAGGAAACTTATATAGAAAATTATATTTCACCGTGTATTAATCCTGGATTGTAGTAAACCAAGAAAACATCGCTCGGGAGGCATCAGAAGGGATGTATAAGTTTGTCATTCTATAATTTCTACAATTTAATTGTTCGACCTAAACTGTACATACATATTTCGAGTTCTTAGTAAGGGCTCCAAAGAGCACCTTTTTGCCAACTAACTAGTACCGGTTATTTGTAATCGTTTTTCCTCATCACTGTTCTTGTACCTAGAAAACCTTAATACTCGTGTATGAAAGATGTGTATATTTTTATACACAAACACGAAAATTCAATTGTCATTTCCCAAGTGACGTCACAACACAATATCTCTGCTGCCTTAATATGATTTCGGCGTCTTCTGTCAGTTATTTATTCTAGTTGTTATTGTTATTGTTGCTGACGCTGCTGTTCTATTACTTGTATTTGCGATAATTGTTATAGAAAAAATGTTGCTTGTTTTTGATGGTTGGTTGGTTCGTTGTTGCTGTCGCTGACAATCTGCTACAACAAATGCCAACACAGTTATTGCTATTGGGTATGATGACGGTAATAAAAATGTATGACATTAAATATTTTTGTCAAATGTAATAAAAAGTTGAAAATGTTGTTGGAATAAGTAAATAATAAATGATTGAGGGACGAGTAAAGATGTTGGGAAAATCTTTGTATTTTTATTGTTCTCAAAATTAAAGTTTTCGCTTTTTATTATTTGATTTAGTTTAAGTCTTTTCATATTTAATAGGTCGTCATCTGACCTTCAAATTGTGTTGGTACAGTGAGGTTTAGAGAGATAGTAATAAAGGAAATTAATAACATAAAAGCAAGCAGTAGTGTTATCTCGTATGTAGCCACCATTAAAACATTTGTTTGTTTAAATGTGAATTTCGAAATGTTTTTTATTATTACGGATTAATGACAGGACAATGAAAATTTTAAAGGCTGAAATTCAGAGACCATATGATAAAATTGCGCTAAATTTTACCTCAGAATTTCAGTATCGCATCAGATTTTCGAGATATCTATAGATAATTGAAATGTTATAACGTTTAATTCTTAACATTGTCATAAAAACTCATATTGTCTTTAACAGATATCTACTCGGCATCTCGAAGAGATCTTTTATGAATTGAGGGATTAAATTTTGATGAAGAGTTGTTGGTTCTTATAAATCTGTTTTATGTCTTTCAGTCAGATAAGTAATCTTAAGGGTTGTATAGCAACAACACAATACTTCTTCCAATTCCAACTACATCGCGCTGCTAACAAACAGACGGACATAGCGAGTTCGAGTCTTAGAACTCAACATAATCAACGTACTTTTTGGATAGTGGATGCAATTCGAATTTTTGTTTTCGATTTCTACGACAAAAGAACTTCTCTCTATCTCAGGCACGAATCCACGAGGGTGGGAAGGAAAGTGAAGATCAAAATCGGCTGCAATTGACTGTCATCAATGAACATTCAGATTAAAATGCAGTTGCAGCGGACTATCGGAAATCAAATACCATTTGAAATACCACATTCCACTGATTTATTTCTTTTGACACGTGGGCGATGTGCCACGCCCACATGTAAAATAAGCATTAATATCGCATATCTCAGAAACTGAAAAGACGAATATGCAGAGTGTGGATTCTGCTATGATAAAATAAGAGGTCTGCACTCTCATAGAGGAGGCCAGTTCCCCTAAGTGTCAACAAATCCACCGACGATAGATATCATAACATCCGAATGTCTTTCATGCCTTTATTAGGATATTCTCTAAAAAACGAGAACCCAGACAAGCGAACAGCACACCTCGCTCCCATCTTCTAAGCCTCTCCATCTGAGATGAGGAAATTCCAAACCATGCTGGAAAAACATAGAAAATGAGTGGGCGAATTATCTGCTTATACACCAAAAGACGCAACTTTCCGTCAAGGTCACCCTGATAAGCAGAGAACTTTCTCTTCGCCTTCACCAGAACATTGTCAATATCACGATAATATTCAAAACTCCCGTGAAAGATCTCTCCGAGATACTTCATCCTATCAGAGACACTGATAAGCTGTCCGCCTATGGTCAATGATGGTATATATGACCTACAGTTGGGAAAAATGTATTTACGTCTACCCTTTATCATCATACACACAGTCTTACCCATATTCAAGTGCAGTCCCCATATCGAAAAATAGTCCGAAAGTAGCGATAGTATTTGTAAAATACTCAACTACTTATTGCAAAAATATTCTTAACCGAATGAGAATTATATGTTAAGTTGTGAATGAATATTTAAAAAAATAAGTAAATTTCTTTTTTCAATTTCAAATACGTTTTGAGCTAAAGTTGAGAAACATTTTTTACATGTGAAACAGCTGCTGGATAAATCTCCATTCCATCTTAATTCACTATAATTGTGCTATTTACTTAATCACATCTTTATTTTAGAGAAATGATGTAAATTCTTTCGATTTTTATCTTTTGCTTTCATATTTATTGGATTGTTACTTCATATTTAGCAAACAAATTTTTGTGATTTTTTTTTTATTTTTCTCTTCTTTCTATAACATACATTCTCATATTATGCGTCTACTTATTATGGTAATGTTTTGTACATATACATATATATAAATATTTTTCTATATATTTATTGTCACTCATATGAAATTTCATTTATACAATGATACGTTATACATATAGTGTAGTGGAGGAAGAAGAATTTTATAGATAAGTACGAAAAAAACTGCCTTACAAGAGGATTTATAATTTTAATTTTTCTGTATTATTTATTTATGGAATTTTTTCTAAGGAATTTTTTTTATATAAGGTTTTAAACGAATTCTTTCTTCCTTTTTTTATTTGCTATTTATCATGAACATAATCAGGTTTAAGGTGTGTTTATAATAAATTTATAAATTGCTGGCGTAAATAAAGAAGTGCAAATACGGTTTAGGTGTCTTAATTTACTTCGGCTTGATTGCCCAGCAAACATTATGACAAAAATTAAAATTTTTCTTTTTAATAATTTGAATTTAATTTTTTTTAAATGTATAACTTTTAGAAAAACTCTGCAAAATTTCTAAACTTTTTGTTTTGGATTTTATATAATTGCTTGTTGGGTTTAGAATTTTATGCTTAAATCTTAGCGGGATTTTGCGTGTGAATATTTTAATGTTTAAAACATTTGTTTTTGTCATGCTTGAATCCTATTTATTTGACAAGATTAATATGTATATATAAATATTCTTAACTAAATAAATGATGTCATTTGAGTAATATTGATTGTTTTAAATCATATTTTGACTGATATCTAATAACATGCAAATCTCTCGCTAAAATTATACACAATTTATAACTTTTTATTTACAACGAATAAAAATTACACGGTGTGACAATATTACAAAAAGTGAACATCACCGTTATTTTTTAGTTTGATTTAAGCTCAAATACATACTTGTTCTAAGGTAAAAATGCGATTAATTAAAGAATTAGGATTATTAAATTTATAGCAAAATAAGCTTAATTTGAGTTTAATTTGTACTTGATTTCAAAATTCAGAACATTGAATTTTTAAGTAAAGAAAAATTGCAAAAATATATTGAGTTCCTTATAACCAGGGAAACCAAAAATGCATGTTTTTTGTTGTGCGTTGTATAGACTCATGGATAATATATTTATACGTTTCAGACAAATTTAAGAATTTTGGCATTGATTTGTTAGAGCATATTTTTGCATATTTTACCCGTAAGAGCATAATTTAGCTTGATTTAACTTTCGTAGCATATTTAGGTTATATTTTCGAGTTTTAGAGCATATTATACTCTATTAGTGCATATTTCGATCCTTTTGGCTCAAGTTTTTCTTATTTTTATATTTAAAAAACATTTTTTTAAAATGTAATTTATTTTTTTCTTAACCCTCCGCCATGCGCATATATCTGGCCAGATATTTTACGAATTTAATTCTGATTTTAATATATTTCTAATTTGGTTAGGGGTTTGGGTCTCCAGGTACCCTCTACAAATATTGTTAGATATCGTAATATTGTTACTAAAATGGCATATTTTTCATATAAATGTACTGAAATACATAGTGTATCTCGCCAGATACATGCGCTACGTACGTGACTATCGGAACATGTGCATGACGGAGGGTTAAATTTAAAAAAATATATATTTTTTAATTTCTTTAAAATTTTTAATAAATAGAAAATATTTTTAGAGCATATTTTTAAAATTTTTGGAGCATATTTAGAGTTTTTACTGCATATTTTAAGCGCTTAAAACTCTTTTTTAAAAGCATATTTGCGGTTTTGTTGCTTACAACTCTCGTATATTCGTAAACAATTTAGTGTATACACTTTTTTAAAAACCAGAAATGATTATCTGTCCGTTTAAATAAACATGAAATAAAAAATGGAAAAAAATAATAATACGATAAGTTACTTGAAGAGTATATTCAATTTTTTGCAATTTTGTTAAACCGTGTAATTATTAAAACTAAGTTAATATTTTAACAATTTTTTTTGTAGTTGCAAGTTTGTAATTAACATTTTATTATTGTTGCGAAAAATTCATCATTTCTCTTTAGGCTTTATCTATACAATCTAAAAAAAGTGCACTTTCATTTGTAATTTTACTTTATCTCTCGGTTATAAAATGAGATAATTTGACAATATTAAAATAAATTATAATAAAATATTAATAAAGCTGAAATGAATTAGCAATAGCACAGTTAGAATATTATTGAACCCTCAGTAGATACAAATATCTTACTGTTAAACCATGACAAAACATTCTCGACATGTATTTTTCATTTAAATCCGTTTAACAAATGGTCACCATAAATTGGTAGCATTCAGATTTAATGGATGCTTTTTATTTTATCTCCCTCCAGCTAAGACCACTTTGATATATCTCAATCTCAAGTTGTCGTTTCTATGTATACAATCTGCGTCCTCTTCTACAAGTGTTGTACTCTGGTGTCTGGGTTATTTACGTTGCGTATGACCTATTTATTATTCCCTAATCCACTTTAGTGGGGAGGGTATATTGGGTTTTTGCTGATTTTTGTAACTTTCAATAACATTGGTCCTATACTGACCTTAAATTATACCAATCGGCTCAGAATCATTTTCTCAGTCAAGTTGGTTATGTCCGTCCTTCCATGTAAATCTCGTATTCAATGAAATTTGGTACATGATCTTCTATTGTTCCAGGGAGGAAGCCTATTGAAAAAGGTTAAGATCGGTCCATTATTTCACCTAGCCCCATACAACTGAACCTCCGAATAGAGCTTTTAAGTTCATTATTATGTTTAAAATACTCGTACCTCTACAAAAAGCTGCAAAACCAAGTTCTATACTAACCTTGATGACCCTCATGAACTTTATAATTATAGGGCCTCATTTGATCCTAGCCTCCTTCAAAATTTTACTTAAATATCCACAATTTTATTCAACAATAAATGGCTTAAGTATATCTAAGGCATGATACAATTCAACTTAAATGTTTTATTATGAAAACTAAATCACATTTAATTCTTGTAACAGGTGTAGGGTATTATATTCTCGGCCTCGCCCGACTATAATTTCTTACTTGTTTTCATTAGCGAATAATTTGTTTTGTTTTTATAGGACGTTGATTTGTCCTACGCCATAGCACCTCATTTGATATTACCGCAGGCTAGAATATGCGTAAAATTCAGCGCAAGTATCGCTTTATAAAGACCTGCACTGCATGTATATCTCGTGGCATATACATGCAGTGCAGGTCTTTATAAAGCGATGCAGTTATTTCAAATATACATAGCTAATAATTCTCATTTAGTTAAAAATATTTTCGCAATAAAAAGTTGAATCAAGTATTTCATACTTGGTTTAAGGAAAACCATGATTACCGTACTTCTGTAATCTTTGACGAGAAAGGGATTATTCAATTCTTTTTTTTGAGTGTAGTTTATAATTAAAAGCAAAAACAAAATCTAATAACAAAGCAGTTGAGACAACATAACATTTATTAATTGAGCAAACAATATTAATTAAAACCATAATTAAATAAATAACTTAATTCTAAATCTCTTTTTTTGTTTTGCTTTTAAATCGTAAATTTTTATTAAAAATTTCAAATTATTTAGAATTTCTTGTTCAACATATTCATTTGTGATTTATTGTTGATGTTTTTGCGTTTGAGATAAATGCAAATATTTTTCACAAAAAATATTAAATATTTTAAGTAAATGTAAATAAACTTTACGCTCTCTCTGTATTTAAATTTAATAAAAATATTTCATGTATTTTGTTGAGAATTATTTTTTTTTTTACTAAAAATAATGGACTTTGTTATCTGACAGATTAGGAAATGTCATCAATTATTTGAATTTATATTTATATACATATATATAGTATAGACCTATAGAAATAAAAAAACTTGTCTTTAACATTGTGGGTTTTCGAAAATGCAATTCAGATAAAATAAAGATATCTCTTTACTTTTCATATTTATGACCATATAAGAAATCGGTTTAACTGACCTT
Source organism: Lucilia cuprina (assembly GCF_022045245.1). NCBI lineage: Eukaryota > Metazoa > Arthropoda > Insecta > Diptera > Calliphoridae > Lucilia > Lucilia cuprina. The sequence goes on along the minus strand of NC_060951.1, from coordinate 58,536,193 downwards.
TGATTACGACTTTCTAACATATATTTTTTTTATTTAAATATCTGCAAATTTGTTTATGTTTAATTTTTAGCATTTTATAGCATTCATAGCTTATAAAACTATTTTAAATGATAAAAACACATTCACTTGATAATGCTTTCTAATCATGATAACATATCGAAAAAATTATAGCATTTTTTTTGAACTGTACGTTTAACTACAAATAATTTTGAGTTATTCTATTACAGTGAGGTTAATAAACATGTCTGCAATCACGTCAATTACACTCTTAAAACAATTTTATTGGATATTGGACAATAGGAATGTTTTATTAGTAATTTACTATTTTGCTAAAATGTTCAGAAATTTAGTACGAATCGTGCTTAATTAAGTCAAATCCATTTAAGTTTAAGTAATTTAACTTTTTGCAAAAATGTTTAAAATAATAGTTTATAGACTAGACTATAGACTAGACTATAGACTAGACTATAGACTATAGACTAGACTATAGACTGGACTAGACTATAGACTAGACTATAGACTAGACTATAGACTAGACTATAGACTAGACTAGACTAGACTATAGACTAGACTATAGACTAGACTATAGACTAGACTATAGACTAGACTATAGACTAGACTATAGACTAGACTATAGACTAGACTATAGACTAGACTATAGAGTAGACTATAGACTAGACTATAGACTAGACTATAGACTAGACTATAGACTAGACTTTAGACTAGACTATAGACTATAGATTAGACTGTAGACTAGACTATAGACTAGACTATAGACTAGACTATAGACTAGACTATTTAGGTTTTCATATATTCGAGCTTGATTACCTATTGTTTGACGTGTTTTTTTAACCAAATTGTACATTTTTTTCTCATATACAATTGCAATTAACTTATTTAAAAATGAATTTATACTTAACGAATGACTAAGTGCTTTGATTACTATTTAGTGGACATTTTTCTGTAAATGTTGTTGATCAATTATAAAAAACACGATTAATTAAATTGACTTTTTTAAGTGTTTAAAAACTAAAGCAAACAATTAAAAAAACAGGAAAATCTAAAAAAAAACTATATAATACGTAGTAGCTTTGCTAAAACGACACACTTCCTGACTTTAATTTTTTTTGATTTATGATATGCTATTGCTATTGTTGTTGTTATTATTTTTTCATCAAGTGTGATTTGCATGAAATGTGCAGCAACATATTTCTCTTCATCCTGTTGCCAGCTTCCTGCCATGAACTTTAACCTTTAAAAATGCGCATGTCTTAGAAAGTACGAAAACAAAAGCAACTTTAACAGGGAATTTTTAAGTTGTAAAAAGTTTTTTTTTTAAACATTTTTTTATAAACAAATGTTAAAAGAAAGAAATGAAAATAAATAACAAAAGCCCGTCTACACGATAAGCAAATTTATTTATTTATTAATTAGCCCATAATAACTCTACATTATCGTGTTAGACATAAATTTGGGAATTTCTTTTTTGTTCCATTTTATATTTTTGGATTTTTTTATAATTTTTTTAATCAAGTGACTTTTGTTTGACAAAAAATATTGCAAAAAAATTAAATAAAACAATAATAATCAAATACAGAAATAAACAAAAAAAGGGCACCAACCATTAACCACTTGAAAATATTTATGTTTTAGATGTTTTTCGTTCCCTTGTCACTAATTGATCCAAACTTTTGAAAATGATTAATAAAAAAATGGGAAATTGATAAGTGAACAATGATCATATGGCAATTTCCAACTAGAACAAAGTTTCTCTAGATCAGAGTCATTATACCCTACACCACTATAGTGGGGAGGGTATTATACGTTTGTGCTGATGTTTGTAACATACAAAAATATTGGTTCAATACCCACCTTAAAGTATACCGATCGAGAATTTATACTTAACGAATGACTAAGTGCTTTGATTACTATTTAGTGGACATTTTTCTGTAAATGTTGTTGATCAATTATAAAAAACACGATTAATTAAATTGACTTTTTTAAGTGTTTAAAAACTAAAGCAAACAATTAAAAAAACAGGAAAATCTAAAAAAAAACTATATAATACGTAGTAGCTTTGCTAAAACGACACACTTCCTGACTTTAATTTTTTTGATTTATGATATGCTATTGCTATTGTTGTTGTTATTATTTTTTCATCAAGTGTGATTTGCATGAAATGTGCAGCAACATATTTCTCTTCATCCTGTTGCCAGCTTCCTGCCATGAACTTTAACCTTTAAAAATGCGCATGTCTTAGAAAGTACGAAAACAAAAGCAACTTTAACAGGGAATTTTAAGTTGTAAAAAGTTTTTTTTTTAAACATTTTTTTATAAACAAATGTTAAAAGAAAGAAATGAAAATAAATAACAAAAGCCCGTCTACACGATAAGCAAATTTATTTATTTATTAATTAGCCCATAATAACTCTACATTATCGTGTTAGACATAAATTTGGGAATTTCTTTTTTGTTCCATTTTATATTTTTGGATTTTTTTATAATTTTTTTAATCAAGTGACTTTTGTTTGACAAAAAATATTGCAAAAAAATTAAATAAAACAATAATAATCAAATACAGAAATAAACAAAAAAAGGGCACCAACCATTAACCACTTGAAAATATTTATGTTTTAGATGTTTTTCGTTCCCTTGTCACTAATTGATCCAAACTTTTGAAAATGATTAATAAAAAAATGGGAAATTGATAAGTGAACAATGATCATATGGCAATTTCCAACTAGAACAAAGTTTCTCTAGATCAGAGTCATTATACCCTACACCACTATAGTGGGGAGGGTATTATACGTTTGTGCTGATGTTTGTAACATACAAAAATATTGGTTCAATACCCACCTTAAAGTATACCGATCGATTCAGAATCATTTTTTGAGTCGATTAAGACATGTCCGTCCGTCCGTCCGTCCGTCCGTCTGTCCGGCTGGCTGGCTGGCTGTCCATGTAAACCTTGTGCGCAAGGTACAGGCCGCAATTCTCAAGATAATTTGATGAAATTTGGACCAAGCATGTTTTTTGGCACAAGGACGAAGCCTATTGATAATGGTTGAAATCGGTCTATTATTTCACCTAGCCCCCATACAACCGTACCTCCCGATTTGAACTTTTTATGCTATAATTACGTCAAATATACTGCTATCTCTCTAAAAATTGGCACAAATAAGTTTTATATAAGTATAAATGATGCTGCAGATTTCCGTAAGGATCGGCCTATATTTGACCCTAGCCCCCATACAAACCCCCCTTCAAAAAATGACTTAAACGCCTAAAATTGACTTGTAACCATTTGTATCGCAATGAAACTCAACAAAACTAACTGTTATTTAGAAATATATCCTTTTCCCAAATTTACCGAGGATCGGCCCATATTTGACCTATATAAAGCCTCATTTAGAAATTTTAGTTTTTTATCAATAAATGGCTTAAATATTTTGGAATTATGGTAATATTCAACATAAAAGTTTCTTTACAAAAAATAAAAATTTTATAAAAGTAAAAATTGTAAAAATATACTCATGGTGTAGGGTATCATATGGTCGGCCATGCCCGACTATACTTTCCTACTTGTTTTCAAGATAAGATTTCCTAGACTATAGACTATACAAGCTTATAAACTAGATTATAGACTAGACTAGACCATAGACGAGACTATAGATTAGAATATAGACAAGACTATAGACAAAACTGTAGACTTAAGTATATACTAAACTGTATACTAGACTATAGACTAGACTATAGACTAGACTATAGACTAGACTATAGACTAGATTATAGAGTAGACTATAGACTAGACTATAGAGTAGACTATAGACTAGACTATAGACTAGACTATAGACTCGACTATATACTAGACTATAGACTAGACTATAGACTAGACTATAGACTAGACTATAGACTAGACTATAGACTAGACTATAGACTAGACTATAGACTAGACTATAGACAAGACTATAGACTAGACTATAGACTAGACTATAGACTAGACTATAGACTAGACTATAGACTAGTCTAGATTATAGACTAGACTATAGACTAGACTATAGACTAGACTATATACTAGACTATAGACTAGACTATAGACTAGACTATAGACTAGACTATAGACTAGACTATAGACTAGACTATAGACTACACTATAGACTAGACTATAGACTAGACTATAGACTAGACTATAGACTAGATTATAGAGTAGACTATAGACTAGACTATAGAGTAGACTATAGACTAGACTATAGACTAGGCTATAGACTAGACTATAGACTAGGCTATAGACTAGACTATAGACTAGACTATAGACTAGACTATAGACTAGACTATAGACTAGACTATAGACTAGACTATAGACTAGACTATAGACTAGACTATAGACTAGACTATAGACTAGACTATAGACTATAGACTAGACTATAGACTAGACTATAGACTAGACTATAGACTAGACTATAGACTAGACTATAGACTAGACTCTAGACTAGACTATAGACTAGACTATAGACTAGACTATAGACTAGACTATAGACTAGACTATAGACTAGACTATAGACTAGACTATAGACTAGACTATAGACTAGACTATAGACTATAGACTAGACTATAGACTAGACTATAGACTAGACTATAGACTAGACAATAGACTAGACTATAGACTAGACTATAGACTAGATTATAGACTATACAAGACTATAGACTAGACTATAAACTAGAATATACTATAAACTAGACAATAGACTACACTATAAACTAGACTATAGACTAGACCATAGATTAGACTATAGATTGGACTATAGACTAGACTATAGATTGTAGACTAGATTATAGACAAGATTATAGACTAGATTATAGACTAGACTATAGGCTAGACTATAGACTAGACTATAGGCTAGACTATAGACTAGACTATAGACTAGACTATAGATTGGACTATAGGCTAGACTATAGATTGGACTATAGGCTAGACTATAGACTAGAAATGTAAGAATGTTATGGACTAGGTTACAGACTAAACTATAGACTATGAAAAGCTATAGACTAGACTTCAGACTAGACTATAGACTTGAAGTGTAAGAAGTCTAAAGATAAAATTTTCGGAAAATAAACAAAGTGGAAGAAATTACAAAAAATGAAGGCAATTTTTATTTATGGAAATATATTTCTTATGCAAAAGTGTCTCCACCATTGTTCATTCATTAATTTAAATATTTTGTACCTAATACATAGTTTGTTTAAATAGTTAGCAGTAGTTCAGTGTGACGATGTCAAATAGTCGTTTATCTAATCAATTTCAATCGTTTTCAATTAAGTTCAACTAATCAGTGGATAATATTCTTATGCGGTAAAAGCTGGTGCATGTGGGGTTTTCAATGAGACGTTTGATAAACACATAGCAAGATCAGTTTTGTGTGTTATTTTCTTTATTGTCATTAGGTTTATGGGAACTTAAAATAATTCTTGTTTATTTATTTCTGGAATAATTCGCAATTCTAGCTTAGTGCAAAGAAATCACATTAATGTTTCACTTTATTTTAGATCTTCTAGAAATTTTCCTTTATTACATTATATATATTACGCACCTTAATAAAATCTTACTCAACTAAAACTAAATTAACCTTTTATATCCAATTAAAAATATAAATAAAATGTTTCTTTAATTTGCTTTCAATTTCAAGTCTATTATAATTACATTTTTTTCCACAGTTGCTTGAGCATTTCCAACTAAAAACAAAGAAAATAAAGTAAAAAATTTGCCCAACACAACATTGACCGACCGACCGACCACCAACCCCAAACTCATCATTGTGTAAAGAAAAAACACCAAGTGAACTTTGTATCCATATTAAACCTTGACCTTGCTCCAGTAACAAACAGCACTATTTCTGTGTTTTTTTTTCTTCTTCCTCTTCTTTTGTTCCAATATAAACAAGTGCACTCGTATTGAGTAAACTAAATCCATGTCTGTTTTTAGTAAGATCATGATAATTTTTATGGTCACTCTAAATTTAGTTTGTTTTCTGTATTTGTTGCCAACATTTTTTATGCTTGAGAGACCAGAGAGTTTTAAAAAATATAATAATATTTAAGTGCGAGTAATCTTCAGGTGATTATAGATGAGTAAAAACTACTGCTATGCGGGCAAAGTGCACAAACAGAGACGAATAATTTAACAAGATGGAGATAAGTCATCCATCCAGTCAACCAACCATCCAGACGGACAGACAGTAACGTTGTATGTTTGATAATTGTTTATTCAGTGTTGGTTTAAATTACAGAGTTGCCGGCTGTGTGTGTTTGAATTGCAATAGTGCAGGGAGGGGAAATACACATCAGTTGGAAAATGACTTCTAACCACCTAATTTTCTTGAAATAGTCAAGAATGTACTCTTTTGCTGACAAGAGAGACAATTAAAATTTTCCTACGACAAGCACATGTTAAAATAGTCACCTACGTTCTCGATCAGATATTTGTAAGTGTGAGTAGTGGACTGATGAATGAAAAAAAAATATCATCATACAGAATCAAAGTGCAAGGATTTTTGTAGTGTCCAAAAATAACAAAGCATGTATTTGGTCCAATAAATAGGCAAGGACCCAGGTCAGAATAGCCTTGTATGACATTGTGGTAGATCAACATAATTTAATTAATTAATTAACTAATTCATACATTTATAGCAGATTTTACAGCCTACTCTCATTTAGGCAGGAGAACTACAAAAGCTTTGAGATCTCAGTTAGTTCTCGATTTTGAATCCTACTTTGTAATCCTTCTTTTACTACAAAGTCTGCAAGGTCTATAAGTCCTAACTACAATTGGGAATACCTCAGCTTTTAAATTGGTTATGCCCGATAAACGTATTGAAGATTTAGAAGTGCTGGATCCGTACATTATTGATTCCATATAGTTATTCATAACAAATAACTATAACCTATAAGGAATAACCACATCGGGCTAAAATTCTACAGGATTTTTTTCTCTATCGCGGTCAATCATTTGTCATAGATCTTATATATAGTTCACTCCTGAAAATCCCTTATTCCTACATAAAGCTTCTGAATTAATAATGCTATCGGTACAAAATTCTACTTGAATATGTTTTGCTATGATCTTAATAATCACCGATTTTTGTCGGAAGGTCCAATTTCGAAAATTATCAAGATGTAATTCGACTAGAATGTGTTTTGAGTATATAAGAAAGTTTTTCTTGATTTCCGACAATTACTTATGTAATAATTTTAAAAAACATTTTTCAGATCGGCCCATATTAGTCATAGTTCTCTTACAAAGTCCACTTCCAACAATAAGTAAATAGCTCATGAATTTATATTGTTATCGGTATGAAATTCGACTAGAACTATATGTCAAGTCGTCCCGTGAATTTCATACAGTCTGGTGCTAGAACTGGGCCAAAACTAATTTAACATTGTGATGTCCTAGGTGAGGACCACGGAATCCATCCATGCTTGTTGTTAAAAAAATTACATAGGACTAATAAACGGATAATTTTTTTCAAGTCGTCTTGTGAAATACATACAGTTTGGTCCTAGAACTGGGCCAAAACTAATTTAACATTGTGATGTCCTAGGTGAGGACCACGGGTATGATTCTAAAACTACTCCCTGGTTTAAAGTGTGGTATTACGTGATCCATGGTCGCATGTAATGCAACATTAAATAGGACTACTAAACGGATCATGTTTTCGGGGAGAAGGGCGTGTTTACAGGGGAGTAGGGCGTATTAATCAAATACTAGCTTATAGGGTATATAAAATTCGGCAATACTCTAACTTGTTTTTTATCTGTACCTTATCGGTTCTTAATTTTGAAAATGCATTCAGAAAAGAACATTTTAATTCAGTTTAGCTGTTAACAGAAATTTCTAGTAAAATTAACTTGTCTCACAATTGTAGATTTGCACACTTGAACATAATTAATTCTTAGTTATCGGCGTTATTGCAAATTAACGAATAATAAATTTAAAAAAAGAGATAAATAAACCTGTTTCTAATCTAACTAAATAACATAAAAATTAATAAGCATAAGGGAGATTTTATGGCCTTTTGAACTGATAAACAAAATGGGTTAAAGACTATTTAACACGTATGGCATCTCTAGGGGGGGTAAATGTCTGCCTGTGTTAGTGAAGATAAATAGTAGAAAACAAAAATTCAATAGTAATATTATACACACAATCAAATACAACAATTACGATTAGACTAGATTGTAATGGTTATTAGTTAAAACAAAAACAATAAAAACAATAGTTAAGTAAGTTTTATCGAGCAATAGTTAAATGGGATGAATTCACTTTAAGTAAAATACAATTTTATTTTTGTAATTTTTTTACACTTACATGACATTTAGCAACAATTATTTAACAGCTGCTTGTGTTTAGTGAAAACAAAAATATTTTGGGTTTTGACTTTTAAAATGCTTTTTTTTCATTGTACAAGAAAATAATTTTATTTTTTTTCTTTTATTTTTTTATAAGGGATTTATGATTTGTATACAAATATTTTATTTGGTAAAAAAAACTTTTCGGGTAAATATATATAAAATAATCTTAAATAAATAAACAAATTGTAGTATTTTTTTAATATTAATTTTGTTGTTTTGTTTGCCAATTGTCTAAAATTGAACAATAAATAAGAAAAACGGCGTGCTTTTTTATTTTTCAGGGGCTTTTTTCCAACAAAAATACAATTTTCTTTATTTTTATCTTAAATTTTCATTTAAATTTATGGCTTTTTCTTTTTTTCACAATTTATTTATGAACAACCTAAAACAAAATTTCCTTTATTTAACTCTATTTTTTCGGTTTTAATTAATATATTTCTTCTTTTTTTGGTATTTTATATATTTTTTTTCAATGCTAAATTGATTTCAAAAAAAAGTTTTCTGCAAAAATTTTATTTGTTGTATTTCAACACAATTACACCCGTTTGTTTATAATTTTTTTATACGCTTACGTTTAGTATTTAGCTTTTTTTCTTTTTGCGTGCTCTCCCGAACGCAGCAGCGTTATGACTGATTGTTTAACCATGAAATTTGTTGATTCCATAAGATATACACAAACAAATCCACATGAGCTCCCCAAAACAGCAACAAAATGCGATACACTAATAATGACAAAAAAAAACTATAGTATCTGCCAGGCATGGAAAATTCAGCACATATGTTCTTTTTCAGTACTTTTTGATTTTGAAAAATACCGGTACATTTGTTAGTAGTCTATAGTCTATTGTGTAGTTTATGGTCTAGTCTTTATTTTATTTTAGTTTATAGACTAGTCTATAATCTAGTCTATGGTCTACATTATATTCTAGTCCATAGTCTGGTCTATAATTTTTTCTAGTCTCTAGACTATATTCCAATCTAAAGTGTAATCTATTGTTTAGTTTACAGTCTGGCCTATAGTTTAGTCTATATTTTAGCCTATATTCTAGTCTATAGTCAAGTCCATAGTCATGTCTATAGTCAAGTCTATAGTCATGTCTATAGTCATGTCTATAGTCTAGTCTACAGACTATACTTCAATCTAAAGTGGAATCTATTGATTAGTCTGGTCTATAGTCTATAGTCAAGTCTATAGTCATATCTATAGTCTAGTCTATATTATAGTCTATAGTTTAGTCTATAGTCTAGTCTAAAGTCAAGCCTATAATCTAGTCTATAATTTAGTATATTGTTTAGTCTATAGTTTAGTCTAGTCTATTCTATAGTCATGTCTATAGTCTAGTCTATATTCTAATCTATAGTTTAATCTATAGTCTACTCTATAATCTAGTCTATAGGCTAGTCTATAGACTAGTACAAGTATATAGTGTAATCACTTGTTTAGTCTATAGTCTAGTCTATAGTTTAGTCTATAGTCTAGTCTATATTCTGGTCTATAGTCTAGTCTAAAGTCTTATCTATAGCCTAGCCTATAGTCTAGTCTATTATCTGGTATATTGTTTAGTTTGGTCTAGTCATAGTTTATAGTCTAGTCATAGTCTATAGTCTAGCCTGTAGTATAGTCTATAGATTAGTAGTAGTATATAGTGTAGTCTCTTGTTCAGTCTATAGTCTAGGGAATAGTCTAGTCTAAGGTCTAGTCTATAGTCTAGCCTATAGTCTAGCCAATAGTCTAGTCTAAAGTGTAGTCTATAGACTAGTCTATAGTCTGGTCTATAATCTAGTCTATTATCTAGTATATTGTTTAGTTTATAGTCTAGTCTATAATATAGTCTAGTCTAATCCATAGGCTATACTCAAGTCTATAGTGTAGTCTATATTATAGTCTATGTCTAGTCTATAGTATATGACTAATCTATGCTCTAGCCTAAAGTATAGTCTTGTCTATAGTCTAGTATATAGTCTATAGAACAGTCTGTAGTCTAAAAAATACTACTCCTGTTATTAGTTATACTATTTCAAAATTTCATTTTACCATTCCTGATATCTCCTCCATTATTTTGGCGCTCTCTCTGTTGTCTCTCATTCAATGTCATAGCAGAGGTGTTGTGCATTTTGTTGTTGCTAAACCTCTTTATTAGTACTTTTGCTGGGTATTAATGTTTCTTTCTGTTTGTTTGTTTGTTTCTTTTTAAAAATTTTTTTTGTTTACCTTTTGTAATGAAAGTGTTAATAAATAAGAGAATGTGGAGCTATTCGTGAAAAGAGAGCGTCATGCTGGTTTTTTTACTGTTATATCATTTAATTTTAACAGTTTATTTAATCAACAAGTGCATACACTTAAGACGGTTGACAAAACACATGTTTATCGATATTTTTAGAGATGACATTTGCTTCTTGTTTTTGTGTTCGTAATAAAGGTGTTTGGCTGAACTATGTTGTTTAGCAGAGACAAGGTTTGGGTTTTATCTTGATGTATTTTTGAGATATATTTAGATAATTTGAAAGAAAAATTAAAATATTTATTTTTTCGTTAAAAGAGGGAGCCACTGACGTTAGATTAAGTTTTATTAATTAACAAAATTTTATTTTATAAACGATTTATAAATTTTGTTTTATAAACCTTTTAAAAAATAAAATGTTGTTTATGAATAATATTATTTTGTTTAGTGTATTGGTTTGGGTATTGTTGGGGGCATTAACTGATTCAATTTGAAAAATGGTTGAAATCGGGAAAATTCGGTAACATTTCGCCTAAACTTGTAAACAGAAACATGAAGAATATAACAAAGCATCATTGTGATTTCGACAACGCATCATTGTCATTTTGAGAATTCTGCTTGACAACATAACGCTGTCACTTTGATAACCTTCAAGATACAATGTCCATTTGACTAGATTTTTTATATTTTTTTTATTTATTTTTTTATTTTTTCATTATTATTTTTACAACTTAGTGGGTTAAAAAAGCAAAATTAATTATATATTATATAAAAACAGACTGCTGTTAATAAGTACTGTAAATAAATTAAAAAGAAAAGCTTTACACACAGAACAATATTTTTTAATTTTGTACAAAAAAATAAATATATATTTTAAAATATCAAACTTTCAATTTTAAATAATAAAAAAATCCATTTCAAAATTAAACAACTAAGCAGAAAATGTTTTTTTATTGTTAAAAAAAAACTACATATGTATAAAAAAGAGTAATTATTATAACAATTGTTTTTCAACTTATTTCTGACTTAAAGTTTATTTACACAAATTTTAAAATTAATAGCAGACTGAAGAAAATTAATTATTGGTTAATCATAATTAAAAATTAATAAACAAATATGAACTTTTTTTTTGTAGATTTTATAATAAAATTTATTAATAATTTACACATACACTCAAGTATCATACATACTCACTTATAAGAAAACAGGATAAAAATATACATTAGAACAGGGTTAAAAATTAAATTCAAACTCATTCATTCATTTCCTTACACACAGACATACACACACACACACTGTGGCAGATAAAATTGCTTATAAATTAAAAAAAATCTTGAATTATTTTAATTAAACTTTTAAAATTTTAATTTTTTTTAGAATTAGTTTTTTTTGTTTAAATATTAGTTTTTGTTTAGTTTAAGTTGTTTATAAATAGTTTAAAATTGTTTAGCACTTTTAGGTTTCTTATAATTCTCAACAGGTTTATTTAAAAAAATCTATTAAATAATTTTATTATTTTTTTATTTTTAATTTTAACAATTTGAAAAAAAGTAGTTTCTTACTCTTTCTTTAATAATTATAATATTATAAGAAATCGTTCGTTTTTTCTTCTATGGCAAACATTTATAAAAAATCGTTACTTCTCTTTCTATTATTAATATATATTTTTTTGGTGACTAGGAGCCGTTAGTTTTTTTTAAATAAAAAAAACAAAATTATTTTATAACAAGATCTTTAGCGGGGAGTTTTGTAATAAGAGTATAAATTAATTTCTTTAAAACTTTTTATAAAAGAGTTAAATTATTTGTTTGATTCTTAGTTTTTAATCTCTTGTACGCCATCTTGTTATTTTCAAAATTTCTTTCTATTACTAGTGTTAATAAAGGCAATTATTTGTTTAATAGAAAAACTCTTAGAGTTTGTTCTATAAGCTGAACTTGTAAGCACTCTTTGTTGCAACAACATTTACAGATGTTCATCGGCATGATAACCGTTACGTAAGGGTTGACGTTCCATTGAGTGATCGGTGGGACGATTACGATTGAAGAAACCACACTGAAAAGAAGGAAGGAAAAAATAAATAAACTGTTAGGAAATGGTATGAAATAAAGCACTCACCTTATAAAGCAGGAATATTAAGAGTAACAAAATCAAAGCACCAGCACATGCCGCCAACACTACCACCCACAATGGCACCACATCGGGCACGGGAGTAGGTTCTGGTATGGCCTTATAGAAAATCTCATGTGTACGAATAATATCATCTTTGGGCTCACCTATATATGGCAGTTTCGTGACATGAGACACCGCCATAGTGGAAACATTTAGAGGAACATTACTCGCTAACTTTTCCATGGTGTGAGCAACCATACGTGTACGTATGGCTATCCAAACACCATCATCTTTTCCCAAATTACGGGCTACACAACGTAATGTTTCACATTTGGCAGCCTTGCAAGGTGAATTCATATCGATTTGTGTTGGTTCTGAAACTTCGGATTCTTCACGACGCACTCTTCGTAGGGGTTGGGAAGACGAAGAGGAGTGAGACCATTTCTGAGAGGATTGGGCACCTTGTTGACCTCCTGCTGTTTGACTATTGTAGTCCTCATCATAGTAATCTTCATTTTCGAGACCATAATAGGGTTTACTGCCACCATAGCTAGATGAGGAAGCTTGATGATAATTGGCATTGGTTTGTGGTGTACCACTGGAATAGGTTTGATGATAATTGTAGCTGCCTTGTTGTGGTTGAACGCTATGGGTGCGTAACTCTTGTTCCACATTGCCACGATTAAGAGCTCCCAAATCTAAAGTGCCAGCCTGGAAACCGCGACCTCCTACGGCAGCCTTTTCGAAATTACCATCACCAGCTGCGAAATCATTATAAGTAGCAGCACTGCCTACACGGTGATTTTGTTGTTGAGGTCTGTAAGCATTACCTGATGACGAAGATGAGGAATATTGTACTCTTTGTGGGGCTCCCGATGTAACATAAGTTCTTTGATATTGAGTAGAACCCTGAGGACTAGCCATTTGTATATGACCTCTGGCGTTATGGGCACCCATTTGAGCTTGTCCTTGTGCCTGTTGGAACTGTTGTTGTTGACCTGAAGCTGCACCGGCTTGTTGGTAATTAGCCGAAGATTGTTGTGAGTGTTGGTAGGTTCTAGGTATACTGTCGAGGCTGGTAACATATTCGGTACTACTTTCCACCACATGAGGCTGGCCACGTTCATCGTAATAGACTGAACTATTTTTAGTTTGTACCACTACTGAGGGACCACTACCGGTGCCAGTAGAATTCCAGGACCAAGCCCAACTACCACCAGAACTACCACCACCCTGAATATTGCCCTGGGCAGCAGCATTGGCACGTTGCGAGTGCACAAAGGAAGCATCACCAGTGGCCGCCTGTTCATCTTCTTTTTCCAAACGTATAGTTTCTTCCTTGCTCAATTGTTTGCCTCTACCTATGGCTACCACATTTGCACCACCCTGATTTTGACCATGGGACTTTTCAATAAAAACTTTGGAACTCTCATAAACACCTTGGCTCTTGATAACAGCACCTCTTTCCTCCAGATAGGATTTACGTACCAAATTCTGATCCAATTGTAAATTCAAAGCATTAACATTAATATGAGGATCACATTGGATATTGCCATGGGTCTCAGGTTGATTGGTCATATACATAAGATAATCACCGGCGGCGGTCTGGTAGGGATAATGAATAAATACAATGGCTTCATCGATGGTGGAGGGACCCTTGTTGAAGATATTATACAAATGCACCACCTGGGGACCCAAATCTTCTTCTTTGGTGGCATTTTCCACTGGTTGATAATCGGAAGCCTTGTATAAAGCAAAATCTGGCAATGAGGTACCATCAATGGCCAAATCAGTCTCTACCCAAATGCTAATGCTCTTGCGTATAATGTTATCGAAATGAGAACCAGGTTTCTCAACATTTGTCGAATTAGCTTCCATAAAGAAATCATAACTGGGAGCCATGCCTACTTTTTGGGAAGGTAACATAATAACTTTAAAGTTGGAAACTTTCTTGGACTGCAAAGGATTGCCAATGTCGCACTTCAAAGTGTAATTGTTAACCTCGGAAGGAGCTGTACAGGTAATGGGTGTATCGGTTTTATCACCAATCTGTTGGATTTTCTTAAAGTCCAAATCCTTGGGCATAACCATGTAAAAAGCAGCCTCAAAAGCATCTTCATTCATGTTGGAAATCAAAACCTCAATCGATAAAGGTTCACGAGAGCCCAAAAGATATTTGTCAACAGTCCTGAAAGTGACGAAAAAGTTATAAAAGTTGGTTTGGGGCCCAGATTAAAAAATACTTACTTAATTTCTAATCTAAGATCAGGTTCACAAATATTATCAGCACCACAGTTCTTTTGTATATTAATGGCATCTCTTTGAACAATTTCACGATTTTGATCAATGACCGGTTCCAAAATACCACGTCTACGTCTTACTAATGGAGCTTGTGACCTGCTCGAACGTAAATTATAACGTGTCTCCACTTCTAAGGGTGTCAATTTATCCTGTACATTATCGATTAGATAAACAGTTTCATTGCGACAGAAATTCTTGCCAGCTGCCAAAGTAATGGTCATGTTGCGTATATTACGTCCTTCATCCAATAAGAAAAACATGCGAGGATTTTTCGGTTTCTTAGCATCCAACACCCAGGAAACATCAAATTCCAAAACATTCGGCAAATATTCGCCAGTATAACTCCAGCAAGTGGTTATAGAGGTACAAGCTACACGTTTGCCATCACGCACTGTCTGACAATGTTTCTCCTCGATATTAATGAGTTTAGAGGGACTGTCGAAAGATGTCATGGCATTGACGGCAGCTACAGGACGGGATTTAAATATGAAAACTTGATCGGAGGCATAAGCACCTACTGCTAAATCGGGATAAGTGTTACCATCCATATCCAAACCACCCGACAAGGCGAAACCAAAAGTACGAGGATAAGGAGCACCCTCTACAATATCTTCAGATTTGATGATTTGAGAAGGTTTGACCAAAGGACCATTGGCCGAACCATGGAAAATATAAACAATACCACGACCAAAAGGACCATCATAAGGAGCTCCCACGGCAAAATCACCATAACCATCACGATTAATATCACCCAAAGTGGTCAAAGCTAAACCAAAACGTCCTTTGGTATTAAAGCCATCACGTATATGCTCGGTGGACCAACGGGTGCGCTACAGAATAATACAAATTGTTAATGAATATATAAGATATGATATATGCTATAAACTTACATCATTTGTACTGGTCTGCAAAAGAATATAGACACGACCCACATCATATTTACCCTCAGCATTGCCGGGTTCACTATACATAGGAGCACCAATGATCAAATCATCCAAACCATCTCCATCCACATCTGAGGTAGCCATGGCATAACCAAAATATTCACCAATTTGACGACCAGTTATATTAAACAAATTCACCATATTCCATTTGTTTACCACAATCTTGCCCAGCAAACCAGCACCTCTGGGCATGCCAATGGCAATATCCTCAGCACGATCACCATTAAAATCACCAGTAACCATAGAATAACCTAGATACGAATCATCATCAGCCGAACTACTTTCGGCTGTAGAATAGACTTGATTTTCGGGTCTGGTAACATCATACGAATAAGTTTGACCTGAATAAATAAGAAAAATGTAAATTTCAAAAAAATTCTATAGCTAAAAGAGGTTTTGAAAAAGTATTTTATTATTTAAGCAGTTAGTTGGTAACAAAAAGTGCCCATAACCAAAAAATAAATCGACAACTACAGCTACAACACAAGACATTAACATGCACCAGCAAAATATTTAGACATTTATTTACCACATTTACCACACTTATGATTTATAGAGCTAAAGGTTTAAACATGCCTTATAATATGTAAAATGTTAAATGATATAAATATTAGGGGTTTAAGAAAATTATTGGCCTGTTGCTTAAATTTATGTTTATTATATTTTAAACCTTTAATAAACAATTCTAAAAACGATTTTAAAAGAAATTTCTTAATTTTCTTTAACAGGCCAATAATTTAATTTTATACCTAATAGTTTATGAATTATATGTAAATATTAAATCAACCTTGATAATAATGATAATATTAAAGGATAATATAATGTATAAATGATAATGATTTAACAATTATTTTAATTGAAATGTGTGTTGTAATGTAGTTTTTAAATCAAACCAAATGTTTCTTTTATTCTTTAATGACAAAAATTCCAAATGATCATGAGATAATGAAAATGATGTTTTATGATCGTACCATTCCAATGATATTTTTCGTTTTATTATTCGTTTTCGATTAAAAATGCTTAATTGTAGTAGAGAGAAATAAGCTAAATTAAAAAAAAAGCTCAGCCTCAGCAGCAGGCGTACATACGATTGTAGCTTGTTTTATGATCTTTTGACGTATTGATCGAACATAAATACAACTGAAGTTGAACACTATAAACAAACGGGTCAGTATATATATGTATTTATATAATGCAACAAATTGGATTTTCAAATTGTTTTAAGAAAAGCGTTTTTTTATATAAAAATTAAAAATAATTTAAAAATATTAAAAACACACCATTACACGATTGAAAAAAATAAAGAGAGAGAGAGAGAGAATGAGAAAAAAAAGCATAAATAAAAACTTAAAGAATATTAAACTTAATTTAACTAAAGCTTTTTGTAAAAATAAGCAGAGTTAGGAGATAATGATTACATTTTCATTTACATTTACAGTTAAAGTAATTGTTTTTAATTAAAATTATTTGTAAATGTAATTGAGTAATAACCTATTGAAATTACTTGTAATTGTAACTCAGCAATATTTAATTACAATTACTTTTAAGTGTAAATTAATAATTTGCAATTACAATTATTAAAATTAAGTAATTTGAATTACAATTATTACAATTAAGGAATTCGAATTACAATTACAAGTAATTCAAATAACAAGTAATTCAAATTACAAGCAATTTTTATTAAAATTTTAAGTAATTACAATTAAAAGTAATTTCAATTACAATTATAAGTAATTCTAATTAAAATAACAAGTTATTTTAATAAAAAATTACAAGTAATTCCGATTCCAATTAAAAGTAATTCCAATTACAATTATAAGTAATTCCAATTACAATTATAAGTAATTTTAATTAAAATTACAAGTAATTCCAATTACTAGTAATTCCAATTACCAGCAATTCCAATAACAAGTAAATCCAATTACAACTAATTCAAATTAGAATTACAAGTTATTCCAATTTCATTTAAAAGTAATTGTAATTGTTAAAATTCAATCACAATTACAAGTTATTTTTATTTAATTACAAAAAAAATGCGATTATCTGTAATTGTAATTGGTAAAAATTCAATTACAAGTAATTGTAATTAGTTATTGGTTTAATGCACATTACAAATAATTGTAATTGGTTATTAATCAACTACACATTACAAGTAATTACAATTTACTATAAAATGAAGTACTTTTTGTAATCATTACTCCCCCAAATCTGTAATGTAAATAAGTCAATATAAAAAAGTTGATTTGATGATAAATTTATAAAAGAAATATACAATGTAATTGATTTTTTGTTTTTGGGTTTTAATCGTTTTAATATGCAGTTTTTTTTAATAAAATTTAGCAGACCATTTTCTTTTGAATTGATTTATTTAATAAACGTTGTTGTATTTTCTTTACCTCCGGTACCGAAAGGTTGATAAAATGGCGGCTTATAGGGGAATGTTGCATCTGGCGATACTGAGTAGGCTTGTCCTTTAGTTGGATAATGAAGTTTTTATTTTTCAACATTATTTTTAAAAGTTTTTCGTTTTGTTTTTTTGTAATTTAATTTAAAGGTGATTAACAACACATTACACACATTTGTTTATTTTGTTGGGAAATTATTTTTGAGATTAAACAAATTTAGACAGTTATGCGTATTTTTTTTGTATTTGTAGGATAGTGCAGTAGTAGGTAGATTTTTATAAACACGAGCAGTAAACAAGAAAGAAATATTTGAATATTTTGATTAATATATTGAGGACACAATTTTAAAGCAATAAATTATCATAGAAATATTTATAAATAAAATACATACAAATACATTTAATTTATATAAAGCGTACAAAAAATAGGAAATGTTGAAGTTTTAAATCGTAATTTTAAAGTTGCAGTTTTCTTGCTTTTAAAACTAACGCTTAGTAATGCTAAAAGTAAGTAGTAGTCTTTACTATGTATGTTAATAAGTAATGTGAGATCATTAACTTGGTAATACAGAAACTTTATAAATTTGAACATAAATTTCTACATTTTTTTATTACAAAAACTTCAACTTTCCTTATTTTTTGAAAAGTAACATACAATTTTCGATTTTAACATCAATAAATAAGAAACTAAATTTATATTCATAATAAAATTTTCAAAATAAATGGAAGACTTAATAAAATTTAAAATCACAGTTTTAAAAGCTTAATGTCGTTCCTAGTTAAACTATTGATTATTTTTAAAACTAGTTTAAAACAAAATCCAATGTTTATTTCTCTCGAGAATAGGAAATTAAAATGGGCGTGGTCATAAAGTGGACGTTGCAGCTCTCATTATCGACTATTTATTAAAATAGATATTATAAAGATCAAAACATTAAAAAATACTTATTTTTTTTAAATAAAAAGTGGGCGGATAGTGGGTGTGGCATTTTCTTTTAAAATGCATTTAATTTAAGTAATAAATATATCGTGTTCCAAAGTTATCATGCCAATTTTTTTAATTTTACGTAATTTATTAAAAATGGGCGGGATTAAAATAGTGGGCGTGGCATTTCCTACCGAAAATAATATTTATTATTGAATATTTTGTAAACTATTACATTGAGATGTTTTCAAAAGGTATTTAATAATATAGATCAAACCTTCAGTAATTTAAATAAAAATGGGCGTAATGTACAAGTGGGTGTGGCATTACACTTAAAAACGTATATTTTTAGTATCAAGAATTATGAGTCATGTTAAAAAAAAAACAACCAGGACACTTAGTTTTACAATTATGCTAAATTAAGTTTTTGAAAAAATTAAAAATTGGACCGAATAGGATCGAATTCTGAAAGTTATATCTTTTCAAATACTATTCAATAGAGATTAGTTCTTCTAGTAAATCCCAACAATTGTAGTTTTAACAAAATAATTCAAACGATCGTGTACTCTCACAGTATATTCGCTAGAGATCAATTTAAAATTTCGTTCTGAAGATCAGTTTGAAGTAATTTTCTAATTTAACTTTTTTTCAACATTTTAAATTTACAAAAGCTTTATTTATCGTAATACTACTGAAATCTAAAAATCTACTTTTGAATAATCAAATAATCGACTTTTTGTCGAAGAAAGTCGAAGTCGACTACTTTGTTCCAAAAAAGTCGATAACTCGACTATCGTCTATGAAAAAAGTCGAAAAATCGACTTTTTAAATAAGAGTCGGAAAAAGTCTAAAAAAGTCGTAAAAAGTCAAAAATTCGAATATAGTAGAAAAAAGTCAAAAATAATCGAAAATTTAAAAAAAAAAAGTGGAAAATAGTTAAAAACTCTAAAATAGTCGGAAAAACTCAAAAAATGTAAAATAATAGTCGAAAATAGTCAAAAAGTCGATAAGTCGGAAAAATTGAAAACTCGAAAATTTTAAAAAAGTGGAAAAATGTCAAAAACTCTAGAATAGTCGGAAAAACTCGAAAAAGTACAAAAATAGTCGACTATTTATAAAAAACTAAAAGTCGAAAAGTCTTAAAGTCGATATTTAGTTAGTTAGATAGTTTGAAAGGAGGACGTATACAAATCAAATCTGAAGAAATACACCTAGGCCTCTATCGGGCCTGTTGTGCGCCCTAACTCTTAGTGATCATCTAGATCAGTTTTGTCAGATCAATAGTGCATAATTATAAATTGTAGAAAAGCTTTATAAATTCAATTCATAATGAAATATCTTGAACTGTCATTGACTTTTAAGGGTTAATAGCAATTGATCGCATACTTTCACCGTGAATACTCTCTACGATCAATTAGTTCCCAAACAAGAAAAATTTAGGCGAGTAGAGAAATTTTTTAAAGCTTTTAAAAAACTTTTGTGATAATTTTGAAATTTGTTGGGATTAGCCTCGAAATGCCGATCAAATATAAATATTTTAAAAAGCTTCCATTTATTTGAGTAAAAACTTAAAGCTAACACTTAAAAGCTTATAGCAAAAATCTTAAAAATTATAAAAAATTAAAAATAATATTAAGAAATAAGAACAACTTTTTTACAAAAATAATTAATAATAAATAAAATTAATTAAAATACTGTAGGTCACTTGCAAGACTGTAGAATGCTACGAATTATTTAATAGTTTATAAATAAATATTTAAAGAAAATTCGACTTAAAAGTAAAACTACATTTAGCCTTTGTTCAACGATCACAAAAAAGCCTAAAAGTAGGCTATAAAATTTCATTACAGCTCACCCTAAAAGTAGCTAATTATATCTTAAATCTTATTAATTTCGAAAACCTAATAATTTTGAAAATCATTTTAGTAATAAAGACTTTTAGAAACATGCATTTTCTAAAAATTATTTTAGAATAGAATTTTTCTTAAAAATTTAGATATTTATAATTAAATTTATAAATAAAGCTAAACGTATAAGTAGAAGAGGGAAGAAAAACACACACAAAAACACACAATTGTACTAATCTGTTCACGAAAATCCTTAAATCTACCAAGAAAAAGAAAGGAACATGCAGCTTTTTGTTGTTCTTACGAATACACAAAAAATATCCTTGACTCCAGAAATTAGCAACAAATAAAGCTTAGATCACACTCAATCAAATATTTAAGGAAAAAAAGAAAAAAAAAGTGGAACAATAGTAATTTTCATCAAATATTTGTTTCGTGTGAACACAGCTTAAGAAAGATAAATATAATTTTTTTTGTTTGATATTTAATATCAATATCAACCAGATATTTAAGGGGTTTATTAAAAATTTTCTTTAAAAGCATTCCAATATAGAAACAGACAACAGAAAACAATATATGGGGGTCTAATAAAATCGTAGGAAAAAGGAAGGAGTTACAAATAAATGAAAAAATAGAAAAAAACAACATTCGTATTAGATTAGAATTTACGTTACAATTAGAATACATTTAAATTGCCAAAAAATAATTTTACTAAATGATTTCGATTTTAAATGGACTATAAAATCTAAAAAAGGGGAATTTTTTTTTGGAAAAGGAAAGGATTTACTAGTTTATATGATAAAAGAAATTAATATTAAAAAACAATAATACAACAATATTTATTGGTTTCAATAAAATTAAAAAAATCTACTGGTTTTTTTTTTAAATAATTTTAAAAAATATATAAACGTACAATATTTAAATAAAACTAAATAATACAAATATATAAAAAAATATAAAAAAAAAACTAATAAAAAAGGAACCTACCTTGCCAATACCAACTACCAGGAGCACCAACATATAAACGATCACCAACCTAAAAATTTACCAAAAAAAAAAAAATTATTTAAATTTTAAAAACTTTTCTTTGTCAAAAAATTAAATTTGAATACAATGACTATTTTTTTAAATAGAATTGTTTGCAAAAACACCACTACCAAAAATCGTAGTGTTAAATAATGTATTTTTTTTTCTTTTTTGTAAAAACACAAGACAAAATAAAATTTATGCAAAATTTTAAAAATTCTTAACACGTTTGCCAACACATTAATGTTTTTTTCTTATGGTTCTGAAAAAAACTGTTCTTTTGTTAAAAACGTGTTGATTTTTTGTAAGTTTTTTTTGTCTTACTTTATTTAGAGTATTTGTTAGTTGGAGTGTTAATGGGAATTGTTTATTTTTGGCAATTTTGTTAAATTTATTTTTGGTTATATTTTTATGGTTTCCGATGGATAATGGTTTATATTTATATTTATTTTGTATACTTACACCACTAGCAGCGGCACTGAAACCAGCCTGGCAATAACCTTGACGATGATAACCCCAATTGTCTGAAAGTTTTGGAGAAGAAAAAAAGATTTGTGATTAATAAAATGATTTAAAAGAAGAGTTCTAGAGAGAAATTTGGAACTAGAACTGAACTAGAACTGAATTAGAACTGAACTAGAACTGAACTAGAACTGAACTAGAACTGAACTAGAACTGAACTAGAACTGAACTGAACTAGAACTGAGCTAGAACTGAACTAGAACTGAACTAGAACTGAACTAGAACTGAACTAGAACTGAACTAGAACTGAACTAGAACTGAACTAGAACTAAACTAGAACTAAACTAGAACTGAACTAGAACTGAACTAGAACTGAACTAGAACTGAACTAGGACTGAACTAGAACTGAACTAGAACTAAACTAGAACTGAACTAGAACTGAACTAGAACTAGAACTGAACTAGAACTGAACTAGAACTGAACTAGAACTAGAACTAGAACTGAACTAGAACTGAACTAGAACTGAACTAGAACTGAACTAGAACTGAACTAGAACTGAACTAGAACTGAACTAGAACTGAACTAGAACTGAACTAGAACTGAACTAGAACTGAACTAGAACTGAACTAGAACTGAACTAGAACTGAACTAGAACTGAACTAGAACTGAACTAGAACTGAACTAGAACTGAACTAGAACTGAACTAGAACTGAACTAGAACTGAACTAGAACTGAACTAGAACTGAACTAGAACTGAACTAGAACTGAACTAGAACTGAACTAGAACTGAACTAGAACTGAACTAGAACTGAACTAGAACTGAACTAGAACTGAACTAGAACTGAACTAGAACTGAACTAGAACTGAACTAGAACTGAACTAGAACTGAACTAGAACTGAACTAGAGCTGAACTGAACTAGAACTAGAACTGAACTGAACTGAACTAGAACTAGAACTGAACTAGAACTAGAACTGAACTAGAACTAGAACTGAACTAGAACTGAACTAGAACTGAACTAGAACTGAACTAGAACTGAACTAGAACTGAACTAGAACTGAACTAGAACTGAACTAGAACTGAACTAGAACTGAACTAGAACTGAACTAGAAATGAACTAGAACTGAACTAGAACTGAACTAGAACTTAACTAGAACTGAACTAGAACTAAACTTAACTAGAACTGAGTTAGAACTAGTATTGATAAAATTAAAAAAAAACTCTCAACGTATTAAAATCAAAAAAGAGTTTTATAAATTTAGCAGATGTTTTTATCTATGAAAATTATTTCATTTAGATAAAATTTTATTTTTAATAATTGCTAACCTAAACGATCAGTTAACGATCAAGATAAATTTTATTTAAAAATCTCCATTTACAAAACCTTTCAATACGGAAATTTTTGTAAATGGGTGGCCACTGTCTATAAAATAGATGACAAATATGTACCCTCGAAAAACTATTATTTCTTTACCTAGTCTGCACAACGATCGTCGAACTCGACACCCTTATAATTTGCGCCTTATTTTTTCCACATCAATAAATTTCTCTACAAAATATTACTACAACATTCTATAAATTTAAATAAAATGAAATATGTTCGGTAGTGCTGCATTTCATTACTTTATTATTTACAAGTGTCCAACAGATGTCAAAACTCTTTCTTTTTTTCCATAGAAACACACCCGCACGATCTTTACATAAAATGAAAAATAAAACAGGGAAAAACTCCCTCAAAAATATTGTTTGTATGGGAATGAATAATCATTTCTATTTTTAGTTATATTTTCTTTTATTTTTGAAAATTTTCCCAAACGGTGTGGCAAAAACATTATTATTTTTGGAAGCTTTACAAAGTATATTTTTATACTTGGATAGAAAAAAAATTTTTAAAAACGCAATTGAATATTTTTTTTGGTTTCATTTTTAAGATTTTTATTGATTTAAGTGAACACCTCATAAAATTTTTATTAAAAAACACAATCATTTTTATTTTAAGGATTCTCTTGAGGAAAAAAAGAAATTAAAGTATTCGTTACAATTTGTAATTTAATATACTTGAGAGAGAGACAGTTTTCAATTAAATGTAAACCGAGAACAAAGGGAGCATAATAAAAAAGGTATTTTGTATGGGGACATTGAAAGATATTAAGTACTTAAAAATTTATTTTGTATTACAATTTTATAGCTGGTAATGCTTAAAGTTATAACTAAGCATTACCTAGTAATGCTATAATTAATTATGCTGTAATTAAGTTTATTTGTTTAGTACTTTTATGGGTTAATTTTTTAGAAAATCTCTGCTAATTTTTTTCCTGTTTAACATTTTACTAAATACTTATAAAGTTTCACACAACTATTTAAAAATTTTTCCTTCCAAACTGTAAGAAATGTCTTGAGAAATATCTCTTTTTCAACATTCCAACATTACCAACAGCAATAAATACCAACTTAACGCATTAAATATTTCAAATCGAATCAGAAGAGAGAAAAAAACAACAAATATGAAGAATTTGTTTGAATTTAACTTGAAATTGTGTGTTTGGCGGTTTGAACGTCATATAGACAGCTTCTAAAGACAAACTGCCATTTATACTTCTCAGTCCAGTACCTGTGACCATTATAAGTATTTTTTTTTTTTTTTTTTGATTTTTTCACTTTTGAAATATAAAGTAAATGTCAGCAGAAGAGACAGAAAAAAAGTGTAAGGTAATGTAACAACAACTAATTGAAATTCTATACGGGGGCGATTTTATTATGAGAAATTACTAGCTTCTTAAATGTTTTTATTTTCCATTTTTTTCGCCAACAAAATACACGGCACAAGGAAACTGAATCAGAGAATTAAGAAAAAAGTACACATACACCTCAAACCCTTTTAAGTATACAATTTACACGATTGGCTAGTCGGGAGCTAAAAAGAACAGAACGCATAATGTTGAACCATTATATTGTTGTGTAACTTCAAAGACTTTAAATCAAAAACTTAAAGAGGTGGTAAAGTATGGGAATGAAACCCTACTTTTCAAATTTATTTCTAAAAAAATATTTGATCGTGTTTACCAGATTTTCACCAAGACTTAAGCGAATACAAAGATCCCTGGCTCTATAGTCTTTTGCTTGTTCTCATTGAATCGGCTAAACCTCAAAAACCTCGTCAAAACTAATCCCTTAAGCGAGTTCTGTCGCTGTTCTCATTGCATCTCCTAAACCTCTAAAACAAAACTAATTGGATAAACAAATCCAATCGGCACCAACCGAACTTTTAAATTCATAAGGGGATACAAAGGTCCCTGGCTTAAGGGTTCTTTCTATAATTTCATTGAATCATCACTTTAATCATCTCTAAAAACTCGGTCAAACAAATCGAATTGACAAGAGAACTCCTGATACTTGAGGACCTTTAGCGGAAGTGTTTCTTCGACTCTACCTGACTATAACGATAAACTATATCGGTTAAATCACTGAACTAGGACTGAACTAGCACTGAACTAGAACTGAACTAGAACTGAACTAGAACTGAACTAGAACTGAACTAGAACTGAACTAGAACTGAACTAGAACTGAACTAGAACTGAACTAGAACTGAATTAGAACTGAACTAGAACGGAACTAGAACTGAACTAGAACTGAACTAGAACTAAACTAGAACTAAATTAGAACTGAACTAAAAATAAACTAGAACTGAAATAAAACTGAACATAAATTTCGGTTGATAACTTTAAATAAAAACAAATTTGTTGATCAAAAATCAGCGATATTAACATCCAATGAAAATAAAGTTCCAAAGAAGTTGATCGCATCATGATTTCTCTTGTTTATGTGTAAGTACGAATGTTGTTAAGACCCCTGAGACCATTCTTCTGATATAAAATTGTACGGTTACTATTAGACAGGGGTTCTACCCTGCTTTAATCTTCATAAATCTGCAGTTAACTCCTTTATCGTCTTACATCCATACAATCGGTCTTTCCTTTAAACTACATTTAGGTAAACGAAGTTTAAACCAGGTTTAAATATAAACTTTAACTTTGTTTAAGTGTTCTCCTTAACTGATCTCTTCGCAAACATCTGTTGTCACCGTTTCTGACACTAACCTTCCCCTGTTAAAACTAATTTTTTGCTCTTCATTTCGTTGCTGCTGTTGTTTTGTCAAGCAATTCAAAGCAACAACAATAATTTCAGTATATTGCATGTTGTTGTTTGTTGTACTTGTTACTTGCGGTTAGGTCTGTACCTACGTACAACAGCGACAAATACTGTACAATCCGCTGGCAAAAAAAAACAGTCAAATAAAAAACCTTTAAAACAATTCTAAAACTGAATTTGGTATGACATATTTTTTTCTTATTCTCTTTTATTTTCTGTCCATTTGAGGTTTTAGTTGTTGTTGCTGTATGTTTTTTTTATAAACATATAAAAAAAGTTTTTTTTCAACATTAATGCGGTTTACTTGACTGGGCAAATGTTTAAATTGAAACACTTCAGAGACAAATTGTTATCGTTTAATTTGATCTGGCGCACGATCATTGTAAAAATAGGTAGCAGCAGCAGAGCGTAGTATTTGTATGAGTAAGTGTGTGTGTGTTTTTAACTCTGTTATTGCTGCTGTTTTTTTTAGAAGGACTTTTCAGTTTAACCCTTGACAATAGCTATATTCTTATAAGCTGGTTTCCCTAAACACTACGGCAACACTTTTTAATTTTGTATAGATTTTTTGTATGTCGTTGTTGTTGGTCTTTTTATTTAGTAAATGTTTTAATTCCATAGAGAACAATTATCCTTTTATGGTCACAAGTGAAGGCACGCATATGGAATGATTAACAAATTGCTATTCAATTTGGAATTTATTTGTTTAAAATTCTATTTCTCTTAAGAAAATATTTTAAATGTTAAACGTTTAGAGATGTTGGCAACAAAAAAAAAAAAAAACATTAACGTTGTTGGTTGAGAAAATTATGTGAAACATTAAAAACAAATTGTTGCTGTGTCTTAATAGTAGTATTGGCAATCCTTTAAGGCATCAGAGTTTCTGAAAGTTTTTTTTGCTAAAAAAAATGTTTTATGAAGTCAAAGTTATATTTCCCTAGAGGAAAGTAAAGTTACACAAAATTAGTTCCATGACTGTAGTTTTTGAATAAGTAAAAACGACATGAATTCTAGTTTAATAAAGAAATTTGGTACATGATCTTCTATTGTCCTAGGGACAAAGCCTATTGAAAATATTCAACATCGGTCCGTTATTTCACCTAGCCCCCATACAACTGAACCCACGAATAGGTCTTGTAAACCAAGCTATATGTCGCAATTTTGGAGATAGTTCAATGGAATTTGGCACATGATCGTCTATGAAGCCTATTGAAAATGGTTAACATCTGTCCATTTTGATCTGGATCTTTTAAACTCCCTTTAGTCAAACCGATACTTTCTATCGTCATATTAATTTAGTTTGAACTACTGATAACTTAGAATCAAAACTAATTGATTGCTCAATAATAGAGATTTCCAGAATGTTATGTTCCACTAAGATATTATCACGCCCTTTAAAAACTTTTTGCAACAATTGAATATCGGTCGTAGTTTCGAGAATAATATCAACTAAAATCGCTGACAAATAGGTCAGATTTGTTTAGTAAAATCTGACTGACTCTTTATTTCCCGGAAATTTTTAGACATTAATATTATATATTCCGTTTGTAATACATTGAAATGTTGAATTGGGCCCTTCAAAACTAAGAGGATCTAGCCATGTCAGTTTGTCTGATAAAATTTTGATAGGGTCAAAATGAGAAGCGCTAGTAGGCTACATATTTTTATAGTACAACCCGTTTGACACTGTGTTTTATCCGAAAAAAATTAAGAAGTCCCAATTATAGCAGTCTCGACTTCAGGAAATTTCCTGGAAATTACTAAACATTTGTTTTATATATTCCGTTTGTAGTACATCGAAATCTTGGTCTGAGACCCTTCATACTTGACAATGTCCGTCTGTCAAACTGAGAAGTATTAAAAAGCTACTTTTAACCTAGTAGGCCCCATATAAGAGGGCCCAATAACATAAACAAGACTTTTATGCGCCAAAATCTAATTCCAATTCTCCTAAGAATCGGTCCATAGTTAATGAGTCCTACCTCCCATATAAGTAATTCTTTGTAGAATAAATCACTTTTTTGGTTAATAAATCGTTTTAAAATCAAAATCCAACAAAAAATTATGTAATTTGAGTAATTAGTCATTCTTTCGAGTTCTAAAGAATTTGGACCATAATTGACCCGAGTCTGCGTAAGAGGTCCCCTTTCTAAAATTAATTCAATGATCATATTAATATTGATATATAACAAGATTTTGGTCATGGATATTATTAAGAAAGATTCAATATTCAATTCCTTACAATTCTCGGAATTCCGTAATTCCTGGAATATCGAAAACTACCCAAGTACTTTTTCACAAAATCGACAATACTTTTTTTTAAAATAACATTTACATTTAGATTTATTTCTTTTTTCAAAAACAATCTTTAAGAACTACAATTTAAGCGACAGGCGTCGCTGTCATTTCATTTTCTATGGAAATGTGTCAAAAAAATATGATGGTTACTGATTTTAAGACAATATCGATATTTTGTGGATATTTTTGAAAACTTTTTTAATGCTTTTCAAAATTTATTTACACATAATTTAAATAAATATAGTTTTATTTATAAAATATAAATTTACATAGAAAAGTAAAATTGTTTAACTTACTTGTACGACATGGTGAGACTTCATTGAAATGCGTAAAGTTTCTTGTGGTAAAACACGTACCAATGGGATCCCAGCGTAAATTCTTTTTTGGTGTTATGGTATGGAAAACATAACGTGGAGCACAAGCCTGTAAAAAATAAGCATAAAATAAAAAAATTCAAATAAAAATATTTCAAACATAAATAAATAAATAAAATCACAATTGAAAAAAAATGAAGAAAAAAAACACAAAAAAATTTAAAACCATGTTAATAAAAGTCCACAACAATAAAATATTTTATAAAAACTACCAAAAACAATAAATAAAATATTTTTTTTTTAATAAAACAAAAAAATCATACATGATCACATCAATTGAAATCATAAAGAGAAAAAGATACGACTGAAATAAAAATGATTCATGCCATGAATTGCTGCTGAATACATGGTGGATATATTCAATAGATAGATAGATGGATGGTTGGATAAATGGTTGCCTGCGTACGTAAGGTAACTCATGGACTTTCCGTGAAAAAAAAAAAACAAGAAAAAAAATCAAAAAATTTATACAAACAGACATCATCAATGTACATTTTATATGTATGACGAAGGCAACCTGTCAACCAAATATGGTCACTTTAAGGCCGGGCAGCCAGGCATTTAGTTGTCCATCACACACTGCAGTAGATAAAAAGCGTTGAAATTCAGACAAAAAGACTTAATATATATTTTTTTGTGTGTGTTTATTTTCCGTCTTTTATTTCATCAACTCTATAGTGCAAACACACTGGATGATGCCCAGTTAAATCCTCATGATCCCTCTACTTTTTTCTGTTTGTATCATCAGGTGAATGTTTAAGTTTTCTTTTTTTGGTATGAATGTTGTTTGGCTCATAAAACAATTACTTTTACAAATTTATACATAAAAAGAATTCCTTTATCTTATTTTATTTAGTTTTTTTTTGTCTTTTTCTCTTAAAGTTGTTTTGAAATATATTTAAAGATATCTTAGAACAATGGTTGTGTATGATGATTGTTGTTTGGTTGCCTTTGAGAATTTATTTTGAATTTCAAATTTATTTATAATACAACGAAAATCTGCCATCGTCCAACAAAAAAAAAAAAAAAACTTCTTAACTTTGAAAGTAAATAACTTATTCGTATTTTAACTTAGATTTTAAAGTGTTTGCAATAATAGGGTTTGTCAAAATTTAGATTTGTTTACAAAGTTCTAGTCTGCAGATTCTTATTATAAATTAAGAAGTCTCCAGTATAGTCTAGTCTATAGTCTAGTCTATAGTCTAGTCTATAGTCTAGTCTATAGTCTAGTCTATAGTCTAGTCTATAGTCTAGTCTATAGTCTAGTCTATAGTCTAGTCTATAGTCTAGTCTATAGTCTAGTCTATAGTCTAGTCTATAGTCTAGTCTATAGTCTAGTCTATAGTCTAGTCTATAGTCTAGTCTATAGTCTAGTCTATAGTCTAGTCTATAGTCTAGTCTATAGTCTAGTCCACATTTTAGTCTATATTTTAATCTATAGTCTAGTTTCTAGTCTGAAGTATTATCTATAGTTTATTCTGCTTCTTTGCTAAATAAATTAAAAGTTTATCTCGCAAACCCTAACCTCTTAACTTAAAACATGATTTACAACAAGTAGAAAAATCTGCCAAAATAAAAACACACGACTAAAATGATTTTTTTTCTCTTACAACAAATCCTCCCAAAACCGTTTAAAAAAACAACTGTTAAAAATCTTTTTAAACAATTTTCTTACAATTCATTCAATTTTTTGTTTGTTTTTTATCTCGACTTATATATTTTGTTTTTTTTTTATATTTTAAATGGTCATATTGACCATTTTTGGTAAATAAT
The DNA here is from genome assembly GCF_022045245.1 of Lucilia cuprina. Classification (NCBI taxonomy): domain Eukaryota; kingdom Metazoa; phylum Arthropoda; class Insecta; order Diptera; family Calliphoridae; genus Lucilia; species Lucilia cuprina. The sequence continues at coordinate 58,504,951 of NC_060951.1, read as the reverse complement.
CGTTCGTATCGAAGTGGAAAAAAAACATACTTAAACAATTCACAAAAAAAAAAAAACTACAAATCTACTGCAAATATCGTATGTACTTGCACAAAAATTCAATTGTGAACCCACCAAAATAAATATATTTATACACAAGTATTTTGCAATTCGCAACTACTACAGCATAAGCTGTAAAAAAACAAGGAACCTGTGATCTAGGGGCATATCATTGTTATCGTTGTTGCTCGGTTATTGGTGGTGTTGTTGTTGCTGTTGATGTTGTGGTTGGCGTAGATATTCTTGTCATCATTGTCAGTTTTTAAATGGAGAGCTTAAAAACGTAACCAGATCCAGCAACAATAATAACAACAGCATCTACAATCATTGTAATAACAGGTCAGGTATGGATAATTGATTTATGTTTTTGAAAAGATCTTAAACTTAAATTCCTAGATAATAATCTCGATTTTAGAAGATACATACCTTTGGATAGAAATGTATTTGAAACATATTTTCAAGGTAAATATATGAGTGGATCGTGCATCATTAAAATGCGAACTTATATAGCAGATTATATTAGAGACATTACTAAAATACTTCCAAGTTAGTTAAATTATCAGTAGCAGACACTAAAAAATATGCTAAAAGTTTTATAATTTTAATATTTCCATGTCTGGCAATAATACAATAGCTTAACGTTGAAGATCATTTATTGTAGTTTATTCTGGCAACCGATTCAGTAGAGAAGACAAAGTTTGTGTATAAATATCGTTTTATTGAAAACAAACATTTTCGTTATGCACCTACAATATAAAGCCATGAAAACAATCACAAGAATTAAAGATATTTGGTTTACGAACAGTGAGGGAGTTAAAAAATAGCAGCTTATAAAAAGAAATACAAGTTGATGCAAAATGATCGGCGGCGGCGGCGGCGGCTCAACTATTTTATGTCGGCGGCTTATTGTAGAAAATATCGGTGGCGGCTAAATTGTCGGCTCAGTGTAAATTTTTCTAATTTTTTTTTCATAAAAGCCACAAAGTCTTTGAAGAACAAGTAGGAAAAGCACATCTAAACCGATATTCGTCCTCTGCCTCAAGAATACCAATCGACTTAGAGTCTTTTTCTGAGACAAATCCGTCCGTCTGGTTGGCTGCCTGCCTTTGTAAAGATTGTGCGAAAGATACATTGGCAGCTAGGGGCAAATGAAAATGACTTCAATGTATCATGTGTGCTAAACTTTTTCCCTCTACTGTAGCTTAACCAAAACAAAAATTACATTGAATTGCTATGAATTTTTAACTGCATTAAATATTAAATAAATCGATTTTCTGTTGACATTAAGAAAAAAACTATTACAGAAATATTATCAAACTTAACCAAAAAAAAAATATTATATTCAAAAAAGGCTAACTTTAAAATGTCTATATTTCTGTTTAAACTAATAAATAACTTACTTTCTATAATATGTTTAACTAATTTATACTTCATCATTTAACCCAAGTTTAAATTAACACTTTTTGCATATAAAAATAAATAAAAATTCTTTTTTTTTCACCCAAGTTAAAGTTAACACTTTTTGAATATAAAAATAAATAAAAATTCTTTTTTTTCACCAATGATGTTTTAATTTTTGCATTCAATTGACATTTTTGTTCTAAAAGATCAGATTTAATTTTGAAAATCGTATTTTCATTCCTAGCAGTCGGCAAACTTTCATATGTTTTTCAAAGAAAATTGTCATGTCACGTTGTCACATCAACGTTAATTTTAACGTTAGTTGTTTGCCTTCCTGCTTTTGTGCAGCAGCTCCATATAAGGATTTGAATTTGCCACATAAAATTTAAATATTTCTTTTATTGATTTTGTTTTTTTTCCTTTGAATTCTGTTGTCATTTTTTTTCTTGTCATTGTGTTGCATGACTTGTTATTCCTCCCCTGTTGTAGTTTATGGTGACCAGTCATCTCTGATCATATTAATCCATTAGCGGCTTGTTATTGTCTTCCATTGAAGCCTGTCTTAACTTCTCTATAAAGGAGTGTTGTTTTTTTGTCTGAAGGGGTCAAAAGTCAACACGTTTGGTTTAGATTATTTTTTTTTTTCTTTTATAAATTTTTGTATTGTCTTATTTTTGTTAAAGAAAAAGCCAATAAATGTATTTAGTTTTTTATATTAAATTGTTTTTAGATTTTATTTAAGATGGTGTCATTTGATATTGTTATTAAGTTTTTCTCTTTTAGCGTTATTTGTTAAATGGCACTTTTTTCAAAAAAAAAGATTGTTGCAAGTTTTGTTTTTTTATGGCAACTCATTTTTGGCATCTGCTGTTTTGGTTTTTTTAAGCTGCCATATGTTTATTATGACTCTTCTTACATTTTGTGTCCAAATAAAAGTGTTAAATTAATAAATATTTTTGAAATAATAAAAATCTTAAAAATGTTTGTTTTAATCGCGTATGATCAAATGTTAAAACGCTTAAAATTTTATAAATTATGACTACCAACACCTGTTTTTGGTTAGAGCAATATTTTCATCATTTTAAAAACTTTTTTTTAAAAGTCACCAAATTTTCCTTAAGCGCCCGGCCCCCTTCCCATGACTTTTTAATTTAAATCTCTTTTTGGCTGCATGTACATACCTCCATCATCTATTTGTTGTCTTTTGTGGTAAATATGACTTTTTGTTTTGGATTTGAAAACACATGCCATACAACAATACAACAAAACTTATGACATTTGATGAAGTTTGACAGCCTGCTGTGTGACGTTTGAATGACACAATAAGGCGGAACAAAACATAAATTTTTAAAAAAACCACATCAACAAAATGAACATTTATAATGTTAAATACACAAAAACTAAATAAACAAAATATTTATTACAAAAATTTAAATTAAACACTGGTCTACAGAGATTAATTTAAAAGAAAATTGAAGATTTTTGTTAAAGAAAACTGTGACACAATAACAATTTAATTTAACAATTTCAAAGAAAAATAGATTAGACTATAGACCATACTAAATATTATACTAAAACTAACCTAGAACATTGACTAGACTATATACTGGACTATAGACTTGACAATAGATTGGGCCATAGAATAGACTAAAGACATGACTATATCCTCAACAATAGACTTGACTAAAGACTGGTCTATAGACTGAACTATAGAATGGACTTATAACTAGACTAAATACTAGACTATAGATTGGACTATATCCTAGATAATGACTTGACTTGGATTGTAGACTAGTCTAAAGAGTAAACTATAGACCAACCTATATACTCGGCTATAAACTTGACTACGGACCAGACCGTAGTCTAAACCATTGAATAGAATATATAATAGGAAAGAAAATGGACAAAAGTACATACCATTGAACTATAAACATGAATATAGACTATAGTCCAGTATATATACTAGACTAGATTATAGTTCATGCTACATACAGACTGTAATTGACAATTAAATAGACTATAGTACGGACAGTAAACAAGACTATAATCCGGGCTATAGAGTAGACTACTGACTACTATAGACTAAACTCAAAACTGAACGACTAGACGAAAAACTAAATCAAATAGATTAGATTTTAGACTAGATTACAGGCTTAACTTATACCAGACAACTGACTTAACTGTAGACAATACTATAGACTAGGATATAGTCCAAACTATAGACCTGACTATACACCAAACTATAAACTATGCTATAGACTTGACTATCGTCTAGTTCAAAGACTGGAATATAGAATAGACTAGAAAATGGGCGGTAATCAAGACCATAAACTACACTATAAACCACAATATGAACTGTTGTTCACACTATAGAATATACTAAGACTAGACTACGGTCCAGTCTTCGGTCTTAGTTCAAAATATACTTTAGATGATAGTACAGAATATGGACTAAACGGTAGTAGAGTCTATGGACTAGACTTTAGGCCGTACTATATACTTGGCTATAATACACTATAGTCGAAATTGAAGTAATGGCTGTTGACTAGGCTTTAGTTCAAGCTACACATTGGTATTTACTCTGAAGTACAGATAAGACTATAATATAGTCTATGATCCATGTATCTGTGTATGTATGGTGTCTAGACGAAAGTCCAGTTTATAGCCTAGACTATAGCCCTCATTACAGACTAGACTATAGTCCAGACTATAGAATATAATCAAGTATAGACATTACTATTCCATATTCCAAACTGTATGCTACATTTAACTTTATATTTAAAAACTCTTAAAAAATATTACATTAAATCATTCATAACTTTCAATTTCTTAAAAAGAATAGAATATTAAATACATATTTTCTTAAAGTTTAACGATTAAATCACAACAACCATGAGCTAAATAGATTTTCTAGGTGGGCTTTTCTAGTCTACTTTGTTGTTTTATAAAAATTTCTTAAACAATTACTGGGTGGGTGGGCTGATTGAAAACCAATTTTAACGCTTTTAAAGGCATGTTCGAGTAAAAGGTGGGAGTTGAGGGATTAACACACAAGTAAAGCTTATAGCACGTATGTTTGGATATAAGACTATTGAAAAGTATTTAGGGGCTTAAGTTATGACTGGTAAATGTTGTAATCATAGCAATGAGTGAATGTGTGTGTGTAACCAAAGAGGAAAACATTGTTTTCACTTTTCATTAAGAATCTAAAAAATAAAAAAAATAGTAAAGAAAAAGAAAGTAAAACAAAATCATTGTAACCACATTAAATTGTTTGTTTTGTAGTGGAAGAAAAAATATTAAATCTTATTGGGTCATTTGCAGTCGTACTGATGTCAGGTCAGTGAGAAACGACGGACAGTTTGTCAGACAAAAAAAACTATTTCAAATCAACGCGTATGTGTCTTGCCACATTAAGGTGTGTCCCCCGACTGCTTAAAGCAGTTTAAATGTTTTTTTAATTGTTAACGATTTAACTATTGGTTTTGTTTACTTGCTCTCATTTTCACCGGAGTATATTGGCTAAAATGTCTGCAGAAGGAGGTGGGGAAGGGCGTTCAAATCCCGGCAATAGTGAATTTTATTATATTTCTTTTGCCTCGTGTAATGAAAGCTCAATTAAGAGACAAGTATCTCGTCATCATTGTTAACATTATCACAGTCATTAGGGTTTCATGACATGCCATCGTAACAGCTGACTTTTGCTTCATTTCAATTTTTATGTTGTTGTCTTTTTTTTTAATCAAGGCAAATTGTAAAGTTCTTTAAGTTTGTTATAAATTTAATGATTTTGTGTTCGATTTTTTTCGTTTAATTTTTATTATTAACCTGACCTTCAATTATACAGACACACAGGTTGTGAAAAAAAGAGTTTTTTTTTTGGTTATTTTTGTTTTATTGGAAATAAACGTAAGTTATAAAAATACTTGGAGTCTTTCTTGTCTTGATTTTATGGTCGTTTTTAGTTTAGTTTGTATATTTTGTGTAAATGCTCCAATTTAATTGAACAAATTGGGTTTTTTTAACTTTGTAAGTTGGTGATCTCAACTGTGTTTTGTTTTTCTAGTCATAAACTAGCTGGTAATTTATTGTATTAATAAAGACACACAATGAAATTTAATTAATGTATTTATTGAGTGTAATAAATTTTAAAGTTATTTTTTATTGTTTTTAATTTGTATATATTCTAGGACAGCCTAAAGTCTAGTCTATAATCTGGTCTAGTTTATAGTATATATTATTGTCTATAGTCTAGTCCATCTATATAAAATCTAGTTTTGAGTCTAGTCTATATTCTGCTCTATAGTATATAGTCTTGTCTATAGGTTTGTCGAAAGTCTAGTCTATAGTTTTGTCGAAAGTCTAGTCTATAGTTTAGTCTATAGTCTAGTTTATAGTCTAGTCTATAGTCTTGTCTATAGTCTAGTCTATAGTCTAGTCTATAGTCTAGTCTATAGTCTAGTCTATAGTCTAGTCTATAGTCTAGTCTATAGTCTAGTCTATAGTCTAGTCTATAGTCTAGTCTATAGTCTAGTCTATAGTCTAGTCTATAGTCTAGTCTATAGTCTAGTCTATAGTCTAGTCTAGTCTATAGTCTAGTCTATAGTCTAGTCTATAATTTATTCTATAGTCTAGTCTATAGTCTAGTCTATAGTCTAGTATTTCTTTAGTTTAGTCTATAAAAGTAACACCCTCCGCAGAGTATAATTTTTTACAAAATTCGAAATATCTTCCAATTTTTCAAAAACTAATACGATAATATTCTAAAACTTAATTAATTAATTAATAAATCGTTGAACTACAAAATTCATATTCTTGCTGCCAATACTCACCACAACTAAATCGTTATCACGACTGGTTGCCACTGTTGCACCCAACCATTGATATGACTTGCGATCAATCACATCGCCCTGTGTATTACGATTATTGCCTGTAAAATAGTAAACACAAAAAATATTAATAAATGTAAAGTTTAAAACGGAAAACACGGAAAACTTAAAATAATAAAAAAGAAAAAATCTACTAGACAATTAATCAAAAATAATCATAATATAATATATGTAGAAAGAATGGCGCAATTAAAAAGCAGTTAAAACAAATTATAACTATAAAATAAACACAATCGCGAATTATGGACTCATCATGTAGTATCTATAGAGTCTCTAAAATAGTCATTGTCATCATCACAGTTGTGATCTTTATCATCATAATTATCATACTTATGTGTTGATTTGTGTATGATGATGATGATGTTGATCAGTAAATAACAGAATATTTATAAAGTCAATAAAGTATTCTTTAAATAGAAAGAGAGACATTTATATAAATTACACCATTTCCGAAAAGCAACAGAAATTTTTTAAAAATAATGTTTTAAAAAATTATGTTCATATTTTCCCATGTCAGAAAGTTTTGACGTTTTGATATGATGTGTGATAATATTTTTTATTTAACTTTTGGAAATGGTGTTTTTTGTTATTATTGCTATTTTCATAAATCACGGTGGTTGATTTAAAATAAAGGAAAAAAGAAATTATTATTATTTTTATTTTGTTTGATTAAAATGAAGCGGATGTTTTATAATGCGTTTTATTTAAATTGAAACTAAAATATGAAAAAAAAAACTTCACACACAATTAAAAGAAATTTAAAAAAAATGTATATACAATTTAATTTTAAAATTATGATGATAAATATTTAATTGTGTATTTACATTTTTATTTAAGTTGTAGTGCAAATAATTCCGTTTTTTTAGGATTTTTATAATTGCTCCATTAGCATACCTTTTAATCTGATAAAACATTTATTTAAATCTGTTTTTAATTTAGAGAAAAATTTGTAAAAATTATTTTGTAATAAGAGAAAAAAAAGAGAAGAAATTTTTTATAAATAATTAATTGTTTAAATAATCTATTATTGAATTTTTTATTATTAAGTTGAATTAAACGACTTAAATATTTATCAAATAAAGATACTTCCCTAATATATATTTCCCGGCCCTAAAATTTCTGACGATCACATTTGCTAAATTTTAGTATTAAAATTATAACTTGACAATTGATTTTTAACTAAAAGTTAAAATTTAGTTTATCTACCTTATTCATAAACATTAATCGAGGGTTTATAGAACACATTTTGATAAAAGTTTACGAATAAGATCCTATGACTATAAATCAAAACTTTATTAAAATCCTACTATCAAAACATGTACATGTCATGAATTGGATCTTTTGCTACGTTTAAGTCGGCTTAGCTTTTAAGTCCAAAGATGAAATCGGTGGCACCGCGGCTTGCAAAATATTACAGGCGGCCAGCCGCCGCCGATTTGAGCCGTCTCGGCTTTTATCTCTGGATCATACTTTACGTACGTAAAGTCTAATGAAAAAGTAAAATGAAATTCCATTCGTATAACAAAAAATAGAATAAACGTCGATTTATATTTATTGTGTTTATCCGATTGATATAAAAAATAACAAAGTATGATAAAAACAGCTGTCTCACTTTTTTGTATGTATTAACAGAAAAATACCTGATCTAATGCAACTTTCTTGTTTTTATAATCATTTCAAAAAATAGAGAGAGCAATACGAATGTCATATTTTCTAACCGTATTTTCTCAAAATGTGAAATGGTTTTATTAGACCTGGTTCACACTAGGAAACTTTTTTGGGAAACTTTTGATTTTGTGTGAGAGAAAAAGAGAAAGAAATATCAACCATCATTTTCTCTCACACACAAAATCAAAAGTTTCCTAGTGTGAACCAGGTCTTACAAATTGCGTTTAGCCAATTCTATCTGTACTCTTGTACACAATCGTTTGATTTTTGTGTGTGAGAGAAAGAGAAGGAAACATCAACTATCTCTTTCTCTCTCACACACAGAATCAAGAGTTTCAGGAAAAAATGTTTCCTGTGTAAACAGGCACTTAATTGTGTACTCGTGTGAATACGGCTTTTTAGTAACTTGTCAATAAGTTAAAAAATATCTAAATTAAAGTTGTTCATAAATCAAACTATTAAAAAGTCTTGACTTTATTTAACTAATTCTAAATAATTCAATTAAGATCTAATTCAATTACTAAAAGAAAAACCTTACATCACGATTCAAAACTTAAAAAAAAACTAAAAACACCATCATGACTAGTCTAACCATTTAAAAATACATAATAATTTTAAAAAGAAAATCAACGGAAACTTCTATCATTGTTTATTAACTTCAATCTTCAATACTCATCATAAATCTTTTCACTGGCTCTTACTCTTGGGCTCTTCAAATTTTTTTTGCATAAATTCTATAAAAATTTCTACTGCAAAGTCATATTTTTCTTCATTGTTTGTGCTGAATTAATATTTTGTTCAGTCAAACGCTGCCCCACCAGCAGCAGTAGCTACTTATACTTCCTAAATAATGGGTTGGATGGTTGTGTGGATGGGCAAATGGTTTCCGCTTTAAATAAACTCGTGAATTGAAATTCAATTGGCTAAAAACGCCAAAACGCCTGAAATAATGACGAATGCTGTTATTATCACTTAAACAACTATTTACATTTAATAAAACAATCCATGTATGAAAACATGTAAAAAAAAACGCAGCAGAAGAAAAGACAATGACGACAGTGATGACAGCAACAGCAACGTTGGAGACGGCGACCGATCACGACAATGACGGCGTTTAATAATGATGACAACGTTGTCGATGCTTCTTATGGGTAGATGGCGGCTTTTGTTAAACTTAACAAAAAAAAGTTAATCAGTCAAATCACGTCAGAGTGTAACCAACAAACAAAACAATGAGAAAGTGCAAACATATATATATATATTTTTCTCCAACATTTACACACACACACTCAGTGTTGGAAGAAAAACATACTAATTCATTGATCAATTGATCATTTACATTTATTAGGATCATCCATTTAACCAGCAATATTTATTCTTGTTGTCTTTTATTGATTTGACTTAACAAGTCTTGGAATATGGATAACTCTCGCACCCAGCTCAGCGTGAATCAACAGTTTACAAGAATGATCACATCATGATTATCATGATCATTAAGACTTAATCTTTGTATATTGTTTTTAAAAGCAGGGAGGGAAAGTTGTGATAATTAAATGTTACTGAAGAATGCCTACTTAATGAATACTTTTGTACTATTTTGTTATTTACAAGATCACTTGTTTAGAAGATCACCCTGCTCTATTTATAATTGTGTAAGTCATTTGTCTGCGAGATCACTTTTTTATTTTATATTAATATTAATAAATATCATAAATATACAAGAGTTTTCAAAATAATTACAAAAAATATCTTCACAATCCCATCCCTGCTCTAGGTGTGATTGTGCGAGAGAAAGGCAACAATGTATGATGGTGGTATTGCAGTGTTAATATTGCTGGTTGCTTTGCTTGCTGTCTGTTACTTAAATGCAGTCAATTTTGCATTCATTAACACATTCATCTTTTCTTTTTCTGTGCCCCAAACCGCTTTTAAATGTCGTTAAAATTTTAGCTTCACTTGATTTGTTGTCCATAATTTAACCATTCATTTGCTTACGCTTCTGTTTGCAGACGTATTCAAGCGTATGGAACAACAAAAAAGTGTTAATGTTTGACACGATCTTATCGTGTCCGGCAGGGAAGTGGTTGGAAAAGTTTTGTTGTTGTTGTTGGGGAAGGGGAGAACCTAATTTGATGTTGATCATTCAGTCAATATTTTTTCTCATGCAATTTTTCGTTTATCGATTGTGAATTTTCGAGGGGAGAGGGAAGAACTTAGTTTGATGTTGATCATTCAGTTGTTTGATGTTGATCATTTAGTTCCCATAAAACTTTTTGTTTGGATATCGTATATATTCGAAACGTACATATGTCTAGTCTATAGATCGACAATACTCGCGCAACCTAGAAATCAACGGGTGAAAAAATAGAGTTCAACTACAATAGCTTTCGTTTATTATTTTTTTGTAGAGGATCCATATAGATCAATGATAAGTATAAATGTTTTAAACTATTATGATAAAGATGATGATCTGATCCTTAAGTTGTCTGGTCAGTTAATTTGCCTTGTCCGATTCCCGATTAGAGTTACTTATGGATAAAGAATGATGATCATAAAGATCATCAAGCTGAATATTGTTTAATATAATCATTAGAATTTAATGTATAAAAACTTTTTTGGAATGATCGTTAATGATCGATAACTTTAAAACCGCATAAATATAGGCAAGAGAAATAAAAAGCTGGTAAAAAAATTGAAATCTTTTTGAAAATTAAATTTTAAAGAAGTTGTTGTTGTTCCCCCCTTTTTCTCAACCACCTCTCTGAAACTACTCGTTGCACTATTTAAACTTTTGTTTACTTATCTCGACTTAAAGCAGCCTAAGCAAAGACCGATCATCTCTTACTTTTTTCTTTTTTTTTTGCGATTTAGTAAAACCATAAATATGTTGACTATTACCCACCGAGTAATAACCATGAATTAGCGTATTTATAGCACTTCATGAACATGACCATTATCATGTGAAAAAAAAACAAATACAACAAACAACAAACTATTGTAGACACTGCTTTACAAAAAAAAAAGAATAAAAATTCTATGTTCTTCATTTCTTAAGTAGCAAAACTATAGGTGCTGGTGGTTGTAATACCTCCTAAGATAATGATGATGCACTCGGTCGATCATTATTTAATTTATAGTTTTTATTTGCTGACGATCGTTGGTGATCGTCGGTGTGCCATGGAAAATGTGAACTATTTTGCATGCTACTTTATACAAAGTGCTTGCGGAATAGAAAATTCATATATGGAGCCATCATCATCATCATTATTATCTTCTATAGACAAAACCATAAACATTTACTGCAGTCTTCACGGCTGTAGACAAGATGTTCTGCATAAATTTACATTTTACGCACATTTTCTTCTTCTTTTATACTCTCCTCTACTTTACGTTCGTTTGTATACCCTTCACCTTCGTGAGAAGTGTATATATAAGTTTGTCATTCCGTTTGTAATTTCTATAATATAATTTTCCGACCCTATAGAGTATATATATTCTGGTTCCATATAAGTAGATAGCGGAGTCGATTAAGCCATGTCCGTCTGTCCGTCCGTCTGTCTGTTGAAATCAGTTTTTAGAGGTACCAAAATATCGGCGAGACTCGAATCTTTAATAATTCAGTTAGACATGCTTTCGAGAAGATCGCTATTTAAAATCAGCAAAATCGGTCTATAAATAACGGAGATATGAGCAAAAATCCGAGACAACCTGTGAAAATTTTATCAAAAAAGCCACATTTTTTCATGCTTTGTTAAAAAAAGCAACAACAACACTGTGAATTGGACAAAGATGTACATGTGCGTGTGAAGATGTATTTGGTTTTATTCAGCTGTGTATTTTTTTTTGTATGTTTGGTTGCTGTTCTGTTCTCACGAAGGTGAAGGGTATAACAAAAACAAGGAGATAAAGCAGTAATATGTTGGTAATACAGCTCATATTTGTTTGAGGGTCGTAATACAGTTTGACGGTGGTATTACAGTACAACGGTTAATATTTCTTTCTGCTACAGTTTATATTTGTTTGTGTGTATGTTATATGTGACATGTGTGCAGAGATTCAAAATAAATAAAAACTGTTTTTTAAAACATACTTGGTGAAGGGTATATAAGATTCGGCACAGTCGAATATAGAAATATTACTTGTTTTAGGTTATTTGTCTCTTTAAAAAGTTTTATAAGGGGGGCTTTCCATAAATAAATTATTTTTTATTGTTTCCAATAGGAAACAGTTCGACATTTTATTCAAATTTCTGTCAATTTCCTATGGAACGTCCCATATTTTTAGAGCATTTACTTAAAACATCTAAAACAATATGCAAACAACCAGACTTTTTAATTCTTTTAGAAGTAAGTACATGCACACATCGCGAAGTACTTATATTTAGTTGTTGTTGTTTTTGTTTGTATAGGAAATTTCCTCTTTAGCAAATGTTTTGCAAATGATTGTTTCATGTGGTTCTGTGCGTTTTGTACTCGGGCCCATCCATTCAAACCAAAACATTGCCGTCAGACATTCACTCATTCCGCACGGTACTTTACTGTGGGTATATTTTGTGGTCTTGTTGTGTATTTTTTTTTATTTTTGTAATGGTAAAGCGCACGCGCGGGCTTTCATCATCAATCGCGCATTAGCCACAAAATTTACAAAACATCCAACAAACAAGCGTATAATTTTATTTGCACATCCGCACACAGACCTACTCCAAGAGTTATTGAAAATAAAAAAATGGAAAGGAAAAGAAGCTGTAGCAAAAAACTTGCCACAATTTGTTTTTTTTTATTGTTACGGTTTCCATGATAAACAAAAACAAGAAAGTACCACAAAATGTGTTTCTCCAAAGTGTATGGCCAACATGTTTTTTGTGCCTAAATATGGTGGAGCATTATAAATTGAGCGGTATTTTTTCGGGATGGCAGAAGTTTAAGTAATGAAATTTGTGTGATGACAGGAATTTTGAATGGCTAAATAATGTTGAAAGGTATGGAATTTGCAATTGAATTCCTTTTAACAAATGGTTGAGGAAAAGCGTTAAAAGTGTTTCTTGAAAAAACTCAGCCAATATGATTTTTTTCACCAGCTCATCCACCTCGTATCCAGCGATCATGCCAGAAATGTAACAAAATGAATTGACTTGATCAAATGATCTTCTCTGTCTAGTCATTGTAGTATTGCTTTGTGGGCCTCGATAAATATCATTGCAATTTGAATTTGATCATCAACAGAAGATCAACAGATCATCATCCACTTGATCAATATGGCAAATTGAAATATTGATCATGCCAGAAACGTAACAAAAATAATTGACTTGATCTGCTCTGTCTAGTTTTCATAATGTCCGACATTTTGCTGATATCAATTCGGAATCATTGATGTACAATTTAAGAATCATTTTGGGTCTCGAAAAAAAATCAATCAACAAAACTCAGGCGATTTTCAACTTAATATGAATTTGATCACCAACTGAAGATCACCAGAACAATCAATTCTTAGCATATTGCAAAGGTACGAGGATAGTCAACATGATAGAATAATATTTTTTGTCTAGTTTCCATAATATCCAAAGATCACCAGATTGTTTATTCGAAGCAACGTTATTGCAAACATAAATATCGATCACACCAGATTATTGTTCAATTTGACCTTATTTGTGAGCCTCGATAAAGATCGATGATTTGTAGTCAATCAACAAATTCAGATGATCATCAACACAATAAGAACTTGATCACCAACAGAAGATCACCATATAATCCAATTCGATGCAACGACTTGATCGATATGACAAAGGGAAATATCGATCATGTCAGAAAAGTATTGACTTTTCAATTCGCAACCATTGATGTACTATTTAAGATTTTTTGTGGGTCTCGATAAAGATCGACGCTATGTAGTCAATAAACAAAGCCGATCTGCAATCCAACATCCAATTATGGAATATTAGATGTTCTGAGGTGTTTTTTTTTCACTGACGGTTTAGTCAGTCTAAGAAATTAAACCGTGTTTGAAAAACAATGCAATGGTGAATATTGTTTATCACTAAAAATAAACCCGAAGAATTAAGTTAATTGTTTAAATTTTTATATTAAGCTTAGTAATCGTGATCTTCGAGATTTTAATGTTGCAATATTTGAAGATCTCATCTAGTATTTGATCTTGCTAAACTTTTATTTATAATATGTAGATTTTAGATGATTTAGAAATGATCTTGAACGAGTTATTCTAAGAAACACTGAAAGCCAGAACAAATGATTGAGGAACCCAAATATGTTGAATTTAATAAAGATCGATGATGTGCAAACAAATTTAGACCTTTAATGGGAATATCATCAGAATTATTTGAGACAAACATTAATATTACTTTCGTTGAAAATCACTTTTTTCTAGTTTAATTCAGAAACGACCCTGACTCTCTACTATTGATCTTTCGCTTTCATGCTTCGATCGTTTCAAGTTATCAATCGTTTTGATATATCAATGAATCTCGATATGAATAAAAAAATGTATAGTCTTAAATTGATCCAGACGCTTAAGTATCATTATTTTCTAAAACTACTGCTGTCTGCTGGTAACTGCAACAATTCTGATTCTTAAATATTCCATTATATAAAAAGGAGAGATCCTACAAAATCCAGCAAAAATTTGAATTTTTTTGCCAAAATCTTCATTCAAAATTGAATCATTCTAAAGCAACTTATTCCTTAGAACTTCTGTTATTTCAGATACGCACTACAAATTCTGAAACTAATAGCATAATCGAAAAATAACATATGCGGAAATATGGTAATTTTCAACATTTTCTGTTTTTTTATAGTGAATTTAGAAATAGACATTTATAGTTTTAGTGTTTTTATTTTTCTAGTTTTTTTGATATGTATAAAAGAATGAACGTAAATGAATAAAAAATATCTACAAAGGAAAACAACATTCTTCTTTATGATCTTGGCAAATCGTAAATGTAAATAATGTTGTTGTTGTTGCTGCTGCTTGAGCCATAAAACGAAATAACATTCTCTTGCAATGGTCAGGTAGTATTTGCAGTTGTAGAAGTAGAATTACATTTATTTTACTATTGCTGGTTACAACATATGCACTAAATAAATAATTTCCGTTTGCAGCAAATTTTATTTGTAATAAGTTGGTTGTATTTTTAAGGTGAACTAGTTTTGCCCTAAAAAACACCAACAATTCAACATCAAACAAACTTTGTTAGAGACAAAAATAAAAAAGCTTAACGGCAAATGATCGTATGCGGTAGAGTGCCATAATGCGTAGGTTTGAAACTTAAATAAACACAAGTTGTCACTACTAAATATTTGTCTATTGGGATTTTGTTGTTTTTTTTTTTTTTTTGTTATTTCAATTGCATATGTATGTATGTGGGTTGTGTTGGAGCATTGAAAAAACGCCCAAACATTTGTACGAAAGCTGCTTTAAGCATATCAACTAAAACAAATAAATATTTTATCAAGATCATCTATAACATGTCACTCACTTCGTTTTCCTCTCTAGAGATCATCATCATCATCATTCAATGGTGGCATATTTACGGTAATAAAGACATTTTTATTCATTCATTGACATTTTAGCCAACATTTGTTTGAGTTTTTTTTCTTGTTAACGAATAAAAATGTAACTGAATAGAAAAAGCTTAAAGTCATTCACTTGTGTATGCATTGGAATAATAGAATAGAAGAACTTGTACAAATTTGTTGCTATA
Source organism: Lucilia cuprina (assembly GCF_022045245.1). Taxonomy (NCBI): domain Eukaryota; kingdom Metazoa; phylum Arthropoda; class Insecta; order Diptera; family Calliphoridae; genus Lucilia; species Lucilia cuprina. The sequence continues at coordinate 58,489,240 of NC_060951.1, read as the reverse complement.
ATTAGGATAAGAATCTAAAACACTAGACAGCCCTAATATTTCTTTTAATTTTCATTTTCCCAAAAAATAAGCATAATCATTTCGTTGTGCCTAGACACCCAGCATGGGAATTATTTAAATTTGTTTCGTTTTTTTAATATTGATCATTCATCTTGGTATTATAAACCACCTGAGACTGAGGGCGGAGTGGTTTTGTTATAATTTTTTTTTGCTTTTAAACACTAAGAGAAAAATATGCTATAAATATAATAGATTTACATTGTTTGCAAGAAATTTGACTATATTATGGTCACTATAATTATATTTTTAGTTGTTGGAAAAATATTGTAATAAATTTGTATCATTATAACTAGGAAATTAACAATATTATGTTTGTTATAATAATAGTTTTGTCGCCATAAATATATTATGTTAAAATTATAATTATGGCAATGTTATGTTTAGTTGGAAATATTTAGTAATAAATTTTAACAGGAAATTACAATATTATGTTTGTTATAATAATATATTTGTCGCCATAAATATATCATGTTAAATTTATGATTTAAAAAGTTATCGGAATGATATATATGATTATATCTTAAGCTATGTATACACGGTTGCTAGATCTTACAACGTTGGCAGTAAAACGTACAGAAAATATCTAACAACAGTGTAAACTTACAAATTTTGTCTTCCAATATTGTCAGTAATGCCTTTTCTGACAAAGTTGCTAAAGAAATGTTATAAGTTGAGACGATTTTTCGACATTTTCTGAACATTTTACTGACAACGTTGTAATAACTGACAACCGTGTATCACGGCTTTCACAAATATATGTGTCTTATTAACATTAACACAAAAAATTATTTGGATTGCCTGAAAATTATTATGGTCACTATAATCTTATTTTTCTTTGAAGACAACATGTAAATTTAAATTTTAACATTATTACTAGAAAATTATCTATGTTATGGTTATTATAATAATATTTCTAGTAATCATAAACATATGTTAATTTCAAAATTTATATATTTGATTACAGCCAACAAACATATGTTTCTGGCAATAGTAATGTAACAGTTTTAAGAATTACAGCAATAAAATTGGTTTGTTTATAAGAAATTGAAAAATATTTTTGGCTGTCGACAAAATATTATGTTAAATGTTAATATTATTACTAGAAAATTAACAATATTATGATTACTGTAACAATATGTCTAGTTGCATTAAACATATCATTTCAAATTTATTACTTAAGTAGTTACCATAAACATATATTTGATTACAGCAAGATATGTATGTTTCTGGCAATAATGTTTATGATTGTAAATGCTATTTTAAACCTTAAAATTTAAGAATAACACTTGCTGTTAGTAACCTCAACCATATAAATGATAGCGATAAACATCGATAAGTTTTCTTTTAATAACATTGAAATGTTTACAGTAACCTTAATATTTCTCTTACTGTAAACATTTCTCTTTTCTTATAATAACTTAATAAACTTAATATATGCTGGTTCTTAAAATTTTTCTTTTGAGTATTTGATTTCTATATGTTATTAAGTTAATAACATTATTAAATACTTACTTGAAGAATCAAATTTCACTAAATTACAGTCACCATCGTTCATGCCGCAATTGAATACGGCACCGGCTTCTATAACACCTTCTTGATATGAAGAGGTATCAAATTTAGGGGCACCGACCACCAAACTGCAAATAAAAGAGAAAACACAGGGAAAAAAAATAAATTAGTTTCATTATTGAGAGAATAAACTAGTTAAAATTTGTATTTGAAAGAGCAAACTAAAGATCATATCCCAAGGAAGTTAAAGTATTGAGTTATTGAACTTGAATTCGACTTTATTAATGTCTTTACACAAGTTCGCATTATATTTAATTAAAATATGCCTTTAGTGTCTTAAATAATTTCATGCAATATTTGTTTAATTTACCCGTGTATTTATTTTTTTTTTATTTAAATTAAAGTTCATTCACCAATTTCTTTGAAAAAAATCGCAATTTAAGTCATTATTATTACTTTTGCTTTAAATTTAACTTTTGACTAATAAAAGAATTTCAACCATTTTTTTGGTAAACAAAATATGATTAAGACCATAAAAATGATATACAGAAAATAGATAAATTTATTTATTTTAATTGTTTAGATAAGCATTGTTATTTTAAAGAATTTTATTCAGATTAATCATGAAGTTAAAAACAATTTATACTAAATAAAGTCTTAAAAATTAAAGATCAACTTGATAATAAATAATACGATCAAATTTGCTCGATCGGATTGTTATCATAAATCATAATCAAATCAAAATGTACAAGAATTCTGGTTCAATAATGAATGTCATCATCATTAAAATAAAAGTTACGGTGAATGTTGTATTCGCCGTAATTCAGCGCTGAGTTATAAATTAAAATTTTCTGTTTAAATTTTTTTTTATAAATTTCAACTTAAAACAATTGCATTTTATGCTTTTATTCCAAATAACTCTGTAATCAGGTCATTGTTATTTTTATATTAAATTTATATTTTTTTTTCTTTTTAAATAATTCAATTCAAAATTATTGTCGCTTATATATTTAAAATGAACTTTCGTAAAATTTACAAATTTCCTAAAAAATACTAACTTCCCAGCAAAAACATACATTCAAAAGTAAGAAGTTACTTTTGATCGCTTACAAGTAGTAAGTTAAATAATCACTTACTTCAATCGTCTACAGATAAATCGTTAAGAAAGCAGTTTTGTGGGGAGGGTATTATACGTTTGTGCTGATGTTTGTAACATACAAAAATATTGGTCCAATACCCACCTTAAAGTATACCGATCGATTTAGAATCATTTTTTGAGTCGATTAAGACATGTCCGTCCGTCAGTCCGTCTGTCTGTCTGTCTGTCTGTCTGTCTGTCTGTCCGTCTGTCCGGCTGGCTGGCTGTCCAATGGCTGTCCGCAATTTTCAAGATAATTTGTTGAAATTTGGACCAAGCATGTTTTTAGGCACAAGGACGAAGCCTATTGAAAATGGTTAAAATCGGTCCATTATTTCACCTAGCCCCCATACAACCGTACCTCCCGATTTAAACTTTTTATGCCATAATTACGTCTAAAATTGACTTGTCATAAAATATTACCGTGCCCCCCCCCCCCCCCCCCCCCCCCCCCCCCCCCCCCCCTAGGCATTTCATAACCAGTAAACTTTTTACAAATAGTAGTCTCTAGTCTAGTCCATAGTCTAATATATGTATAGTTTGTTCTACAGTTTAGTCTATAATCTAGTCTATTGTCTATAGCTTAGTCAGTCTATTCTCTAGTCTAGTCTATAGTCTAGTCTTTAGTGTAGAGTCTAGTCTATTCTCCAGTCTACAGTCTAGTCTAGTTTTGCTGAATAAAGTTTAAAATCTAAGTGCTATTTTATAAGCTAACAATTTCGATTTTCCATGCCTGGTCTTATACACATCATTATTTGTTAGTCATTACTAGACTGCTTTTAAGTAATGCCAGTAGTATGTAGTGGTAATGTTTTTGTTGGGTAACTAACTAAGAACATAATTTTATGTTTTATTCTTATTTTGTTTAAAGATTAATCATAAAGGAAATTAAAAAAAACTTTAAAACAAGAACACAAATCTTGAAATACTGCCAATATTAGGAATTTATTATCGTCACATTTTGATTTTTTTTGTTATTTTTTTAAGCAATAACAAATTGTATGTTTATGCAAAAAGTAGAAGAAAAAACAAATTTGATTTCGAAAATTTCAAATCATTACACAGATTGTATGGGTTTCTGGGGACAAGGCGTTAATGCCACGCGTTTATTTCACATAAATTTTTTTTATTTTCATACAAAAAAGTATAAAAATAAAAAAACAAATACATTTAATTTAAATAACAAAGAAAATAAAGCATGAATCATACAGCAAAAAAAAAAAAATAAAATAAAAATATATTTAAATTTACTATTAAAAAATTTTGCCGAAATTTTGTAGTTTCAAAAACAGCTGGCGTTTGAATTTTTTGTTTTATTGAATCAAATTAAACAGTTGAAATTATTAGTCATTTAAAATAATTAAACCAAAATTGAGTAATTAGTGATTTAAGACTTTCCTAGAAAAAAGTATTTAAATTTATACTTTCAATATTTTATTAGTCATATTGACTAATTAATAAAACATACAAAATAATTAAAAAAAAATAAAATGATTTCATATAAGACAAAAAATAAAATGATGTTATTAAAAATCTTTTAAAAGAAAATTTTGAAAGATTTTCATATTTCAACAGTTTTCAATTTTATTCAACAAAATAAAACTGAAAACTTCCATAATTTAATTTTTAATAAAATATTTTCATTAAAAATGTATCTCTCTCTCTCTTCTCTTCTATATCTATCTGCCTCGATCTTGTTTGTTAAAGTAAATTTTTAGTTTTGTAGTTTTTTTATTATTATTTTATTATTTTTTTTTTTTATTTTTGAAATTCTGTGTTCTACTTTTTTTTGTTGAAATTTTTTCAATTAATTATTTTACACTCCTCTAGAAAATAAATATGTACACATCGTACGTACGCAAAGAATTTTGCAATAAATAATTGAACATCATGTAAATTTCTAAATTGTTTATACTACAATCAAGTGTATTGTTTAAATTATAAAAACTACACAACAACAACTCTATACCTACATATCGAGTTGTTGTTGGGTCTATACTATTTCCTTTTACATTCCTATTAGATCGTGTAGTAGTTGTTTCTATTTTTTTTTCAGCTACAGATCTAAATTGATAAACAAACTTTTACTAAATTGTGGCATTTTGTTTATTTGTTTTTCTTCTTTTTTTCAATTTAATTTTAAAAATTCCACGAACTTGTACTTTTTTTATATAGTTCTGGTTTTCTTAAAATCCTATTGCTCAATATAATTGCGGAAAAATTAAGAGAATTTATTAATGAAGTGCATTCAGTTAATTTTATAATAACGGATTTGTATTGTATTTAAGTTTATTTAGAGTGATTTCAATGTGTAATTTAAAACGAGAAAATAAAGCAAAAATTATGTTTTTTAAGAAGAAAATTATTTATTCGAATGTTGCAATTGAATTGTTGCATTTGATTCGAGAGAACAAAAAGTCTTTTTTGATATTTTCTTTTATTTTTAGAAACTGTTTGCTTAAACAAAACTGATGAAACTTTTTCTAAAACAAAAACACAATGATTGAAACGTTAATTTGGCTTTAAAAGCTCTAATTAAGCTTTTAAGCACGTTAATAATAATTAAAACACACTGCAGAGCTCGAATAAAGCTTTTGTTCAATATAAGTTTATTGAGTTATGAAAGTTATAATTTTTCAAGAGAATGAATCTATAGTTTAGTCTATAGTCTAGTCTATAGTCTAGTCTATAGTCTAGTCTATAGTCTAGTCTATAGTCTAGTCTATAGTCTAGTCTATAGTCTAGTCTATAGTCTAGTCTATAGTCTAGTCTATAGTCTAGTCTATAGTCTAGTCTATAGTCTAGTCTATAGTCTAGTCTATAGTCTAGTCTATAGTCTAGTCTATAGTCTAGTCTATAGTCTTGTCTATAGTCTAGTCTATAGTCTAGTCTATAGTATATATTGTCTATATTTTAGTCTATTATTAAAATTTTATAGCAAAAGTTTAGACACCCTAAATATTTCTATCTTGATTCGATCAATTACCTTTAAACAATTTCATTATTTACAAAACTTAACAATTGATATTTTTACTATTTTTTTCTTAGAATTCTGCAATTCTATTATTAGTTCTATTATATTCAGACCCCTTTCTTATTATGGTATTCAAAACTATTCATAAATTCTAACAATTATTTATAACTTTTTACCAAATATATTCGACATAATGTTATTTATCTAATAAATAATCAGACAATAAATATTTAAATAATATTTGTTTTTTTTTCATATGAGGTAATAATTTATTAATAATTTTTTGCATATATGGATGCCAACTACTTGTTAAATATTTTTGAATCATTGATCATGTTAAATATGACGTCAGGCTAATTTAGTTTGTATTACTTATTATACAAACAATATGAAAAGACATTGAACACAAATTGTTTATAAACAAAATTGCTTTAAAAAACAATTAAATAAAACATTTGTTTATTTGTTTTAACAGATGTTGGAGAAATTTGCAAAATAAATTTCAAATGAAAAAGAATTCAAAAAAAATTATAAAATTACAAAAAAAAAGATTTTAAAAAATAAGGGTGCTTTAACTAACTGGCTTTTGTAAAAAACTGGGAAGGCGTTTTTTGTTAAAAATCTTCTTAAAATACTTTTAATGGTATTTAAGAGTTTGTTCATCTTTTGACAGATGTCACTTTTCAATTTATTTTTATTAAATATATATTGCGAAAAACCATCATCAAGTAGCACCCTTTTGTCGAAATTTTTGCTTTTGCTACAGCGGGGGAAGAGTTTAAGTATTATATTGCTGTTGTTGTTGCTTAAGAACTGAACCCTCATTTATTGGCTTCCGAATTGTTTTATTAACAAATATAAAGAATGATGACTTTAAATGGGATTTTAAATAGATTTTTATTAATCAAATAGAGTGTTTGTGACAATTGGAAATAAAAAAAAAAATATTTATCTATTTATTGAATTTTTGTTTGTTGACAGTTAATACAGTTTAATTAAAATTAATTGTGTCTCTTTTTTTTCCAGATTTTTCATGACTTTCATTACGATGTAAGGGATTGTATTTAATATAAATTTATTGAAATATTATGATAATATTTAATTAAAAATTTATTAATTTTTAATATTAAGCAACCTCAGTGTCTTTATGAAAATGCTTTGATTGAACTAAAACTGATTTAGAAATGAACTAGAACTGAACTAGAACTGAACTAGAACTGAACTAGAACTGAACTAGAACTGAACTAGAACTGAACTAGAACTGAACTAGAACTGAACTAGAACTGCTATTGTCTAGTCTATAGTCTAGTCTATAGTCTAGTCTATAGTCTAGTCTATAGTCTAGTCTATAGTCTAGTCTATAGTCTAGTCTATAGTCTAGTCTATAGTCTAGTCTATAGTCTAGTCTATAGTCTAGTCTATAGTCTAGTCTATAGTCTAGTCTATAGTCTAGTCTATAGTCTAGTCTATAGTCTAGTCTATAGTCTAGTCTATAGTCTAGTCTATAGTCTAGTCTATAGTCTAGTCTATAGTCTAGTCTATAGTCTAGTCTATAGTCTAGTCTATAGTCTAGTCTATAGTCTAGTCTATAGTCTAGTCTATAGTCTAGTCTATAGTCTAGTCTATAGTCTAGTCTATAGTCTAGTCTATAGTCTAGTCTATAGTCTAGTCTAGTCTATAGTCTAGTCTATAGTCTAGTCTATAGTCTAGTCTATAGTCTAGTCTATAGTCTAGTCTATAGTCTAGTCTATAGTCTAGTCTATAGTCTAGTCTATAGTCTAGTCTATAGTCTAGTCTATAGTCTAGTCTATAGTCTAGTCTATAGTCTAGTCTATAGTCTAGTCTATAGTCTAGTCTATAGTCTAGTCTATAGTCTAGTCTATAGTCTAGTCTATAGTCTAGTCTATAGTCTAGTCTATAGTCTAGTCTATAGTCTAGTCTATAGTCTAGTCTATAGTCTAGTCTATAGTCTAGTCTATAGTCTAGTCTATAGTCTAGTCTATAGTCTAGTCTATAGTCTAGTCTATAGTCTAGTCTATAGTCTAGTCTATAGTCTAGTCTATAGTCTAGTCTATAGTCTAGTCTATAGTCTAGTCTATAGTCTAGTCTATAGTCTAGTCTATAGTCTAGTCTATAGTCTAGTCTATAGTCTAGTCTATAGTCTAGTCTATAGTCTAGTCTATAGTCTAGTCTATAGTCTAGTCTATAGTCTTGTCTATAGTCTAGTCTATAGTCTAGTCTATAGTATATATTGTCTATATTTTAGTCTATTATTAAAATTTTATAGCAAAAGTTTAGACACCCTAAATATTTCTATCTTGATTCGATCAATTACCTTTAAACAATTTCATTATTTACAAAACTTAACAATTGATATTTTTACTATTTTTTTCTTAGAATTCTGCAATTCTATTATTAGTTCTATTATATTCAGACCCCTTTCTTATTATGGTATTCAAAACTATTCATAAATTCTAACAATTATTTATAACTTTTTACCAAATATATTCGACATAATGTTATTTATCTAATAAATAATCAGACAATAAATATTTAAATAATATTTGTTTTTTTTTCATATGAGGTAATAATTTATTAATAATTTTTTGCATATATGGATGCCAACTACTTGTTAAATATTTTTGAATCATTGATCATGTTAAATATGACGTCAGGCTAATTTAGTTTGTATTACTTATTATACAAACAATATGAAAAGACATTGAACACAAATTGTTTATAAACAAAATTGCTTTAAAAAACAATTAAATAAAACATTTGTTTATTTGTTTTAACAGATGTTGGAGAAATTTGCAAAATAAATTTCAAATGAAAAAGAATTCAAAAAAAATTATAAAATTACAAAAAAAAAGATTTTAAAAAATAAGGGTGCTTTAACTAACTGGCTTTTGTAAAAAACTGGGAAGGCGTTTTTTGTTAAAAATCTTCTTAAAATACTTTTAATGGTATTTAAGAGTTTGTTCATCTTTTGACAGATGTCACTTTTCAATTTATTTTTATTAAATATATATTGCGAAAAACCATCATCAAGTAGCACCCTTTTGTCGAAATTTTTGCTTTTGCTACAGCGGGGGAAGAGTTTAAGTATTATATTGCTGTTGTTGTTGCTTAAGAACTGAACCCTCATTTATTGGCTTCCGAATTGTTTTATTAACAAATATAAAGAATGATGACTTTAAATGGGATTTTAAATAGATTTTTATTAATCAAATAGAGTGTTTGTGACAATTGGAAATAAAAAAAAAAATATTTATCTATTTATTGAATTTTTGTTTGTTGACAGTTAATACAGTTTAATTAAAATTAATTGTGTCTCTTTTTTTTCCAGATTTTTCATGACTTTCATTACGATGTAAGGGATTGTATTTAATATAAATTTATTGAAATATTATGATAATATTTAATTAAAAATTTATTAATTTTTAATATTAAGCAACCTCAGTGTCTTTATGAAAATGCTTTGATTGAACTAAAACTGATTTAGAAATGAACTAGAACTGAACTAGAACTGAACTAGAACTGAACTAGAACTGAACTAGAACTGAACTAGAACTGAACTAGAACTGAACTAGAACTGAACTAGAACTGAACTAGAACTGAACTAGAACTGAACTAGAACTGAACTGGAACTGAACTAGAACTGAACTAGAATTGAACTAGAATTGAACTAGAATTGAACTAGAACTGAACTAGAACTGAACTAGAACTAGAACTGAACTAGAACTGAACTAGAACTGAACTAGAACTGAACTAGAACTGAACTAGAACTGAACTAGAACTGAACTAGAACTGAACTAGAACTGAACTAGAACTGAACTAGAACTGAACTAGAACTGAACTAGAACTGAACTAGAACTGAACTAGAACTGAACTAGAACTGAACTAGAACTGAACTAGAACTGAACTAGAACTGAACTAGAACTGAACTAGAACTGATCTAGAACTGAACTAGAACTAAACTAGAACTGAACTAGAACTAAACTAGAACTTTCCTATATTCCTTACAAAACTGTCAAAAAGCACACTTAAAAAGCTTTTCAAAATTCCATAGACAATTTTTGAAGGGTAAAACACCTTAATTATTACTATCAAACAATTATACCAACATATTAAAATAAAATTATAAAGCAATTATTAAGACCATTTTAATATTTAAATGTTTGTCTACTCCCATATAAAGTGTTGAAAAATGGGAAAAGAATTTTAAATAAAAACATAAATAAATATTTACCGGATAAGCGCTTGAGTGACTTTTGTTTGGTGTGTATTTCCCTTTTTCATTTACAATAATACAACAATTACAACCTACATCAACAATTTGAATGTAATGTGAACAAAAACACAAATATTCTTACATACAAACACTTATAAAGGGAATAATGTAATATACGCTCCCTCTCTCATAATAAAAGCAAAAAAAAAAAAGAAAATTTCCCCCTCAATTACACTTTTATAAACTCACAGAACACATGGTCAAGTCAGTTAGGCTGGTAGGCGTGTTAAAGAATAAAGTTAAAGTCATAAAAATTTTTAACAAAAACATTTTAAATAATTAAAAATTTTCAACTAAAATTAAATTTTCCTTGAATTAAAACAAATTATCTAAAAAAAACACATATGGGATTTGAAATAAAAAACAATAATTTTCCCAGTTAATTTAACTACTTACTCTCTTCTTTAAACGTACTAAAAACAAAAGTTGTAATATAAAGAGCTTCTTTTTAGATCACACGTCCACTAGCCGCTCTAAATTTAATACGCTCGTTTATTTGTTCTTGTTAAAAAAAAAAACAACAACAACAAAATTTGAGTTCCGTAAACTATTAAATTATATACTTTTTTATTACTGTAAGTACTATAACATGTGTGTGTGTATATTTTACACTTTTGTGTTTTGTTAAGCCTCTTCTAAGTCTTATTGTGTTAATATTTGTTTTCTATTTTCTAGTAGTTGTTGTTGTTTTTGTTATTGTTTTTTTTTTTTTTTTGCTTAGAGGAAGTTCAATGTCATGTAATTGGAAAAAATCTAAACATTAATATTTACAACACATGTGTGTTGTTTACTAAGTTTGATTGCTTTTTGTTTGAACTGTTGTTTACTTTTAGTATGAGTTTGAGTCACAACCTGGACTTCAAACTCAAACCTTTCTTTTTTTGAGAGATATTTTACAAAATGTTTGATGTAATTCTCGTGAATGGATGTTGTTATCCATTCATAATGGAATCGATTAACTATTTCCTATTCACTAGCATCGTAGTGCCTTTAGAAAGGTATTAGATTCACATTTTAATACAGAAAACAGTTTTTCTTTTGTAAAAAAACAATATTCTGCAATTTTTATCAATCACTTAATGAAAATGAGTTTGTATAACATAACAGAGGGAAAACTTTTATTTTTAAATGACTAGAAACTCCTTTTAATGATAACATTTTTATGAAATAACTAAATTAAAAAACAATAAACGTGTTGCATTATAAAAAATTTTCCAAAATTCTATAAACATCTAAATTAAGAAATTCCTTAGAACATTAAATACTCTTTAAACATGTAACAGCCCCCTATAAGAAAAATTACCAATAAAAATGATAAAAACATATGGGCTTCAACATAGAGGTCATGCCTTTGAAATGCATGAAATTTCCGCAAATAATCAACTTCTAGCGCATATGCAACGGCTGTATGGGTGAGCATACTACTACAAAGAAACGGGCCTTCTACATATAGGCAAGCAGCAAAGAGTCAATTGTCTATTGTTAAAAATTCAAAAAACTCCACTCACTAAAAACGTCAAAATTTTCGAAAAACTGCATATGTCTTACTATAGAAAACATGCATACATATGTAAATGGAAATTGGAATATTTAAGGAAAGAATAAAAGGAAATATAGCAGCAACAACAACAATAGTAATAAGAATAAAACAGCACATGCTATAATAAACAACAACAACAATGCACCCAAAAGAAACAGACAAACAAAATTTTTATACACGGTTATTTAGTCATCGTACAAAAGTCATTCATTCACTCACTAAAGTCAGAGTCAGCCAATGTTTTGTTTATGGTTTTAGGATTCACTAAATTGAATACAACAAAATATGAAGACTGACTATAAGACATGAAAAACAACAACAACTACATCCTTTACTATTACTTTTCATTTTTTATTTTAATACATATGTTAAATTTGCTGTTGTTCGTTCATTTTATACCCTACATTTCTTTTATTGGGAGGAGGGTATTATAGGTTTGAGCTGATTGTTGTAACACCCCAAAATTTTGGTTCTACAGCCGTCTTGAGTCATACCAAACTTTTACTTTCTGGATTGATTAAGCTGTCTGTCCGTGTGTCCATGTAAACGCTACCGGTTGCAGTTCTTTCCTTAATGTCACAACGAAACCCATTGAAAATATAATTGGTCGATCATTTCTCTTCCATACATCTGTACCGCTTGAAAAGGCTTTTAGAAATGATGTAGTATCTTTGCAAAATTTGCACAGCTTAGTATTGTATAAGTCTATAGGTTACTGGCGATTTTGGTAATCTTCAGGTATCATACCAATTCCTCTTCAGAAAATTACTAGAAATTCAATAATTCACTACATAAACACTACCATAATGATAAAACTCTGAATATATAAATTTAATATAATACGTAAGGATAGGATCTTGTCCCATGCAAGCCCTTTTTCAGAGAATCGGTTTTGTCAACTAAATGGTTAAATTATTTCGGATTCTACCACGGTAGGTTAGTGGCTTGTGGTAGGTTAGTGTTCTATTCTGGTCGACCGGAGGTGGTGGGTTCCCATCTGAGGCACTGGTTAATGAGCGCACAACAGGCCCGATAGAGGCCTTGGTGGTTTTCTTCAAATTTGATGTATATACAATCTCCTTTCTAACTATTTCGGATACTAGTTAAAAAACAACTAACATACTTTATATTTAAAAATAACATCTCACCGTTTTTATTTTAAGAATTGAGTTGTTATATTAAAATTTAAAAAAAGGGAAATACTTGGAGTATATCGCATAAATAAACTCTGCAGGTAAACTCTTGTGCTCCCGATGTGTATTTTACTTTGTTTTTTTTTTTTCTGTAACACTATAAGAATGTGTTACGTTAACCCTTTGAGAATATTGGATAATAAATGTTGATAAAATATATATTCCAAAATCAAAAGCTAGTCCTAAAGTCCTTGATCTTCAGTACACTGGACTTAAATTCTAGATTCTTAATAAACTTAAAATTTCCAAAAAGTTTAACTATCCTTCTATAAATTCAAACTGCTTACGATTCTAGAAACATTCCAGCGAAATATTTTCAAATTTTGGTAATGAATATTGTAGGTGATGTAGTTATTTCATACATTACTTGGTAATAAGTGGTCGTTATAAATAATATTAATTAATTTTTTTGAATAGAATTTGTAGCCAATTTTCTATAGCATGTGTCTAAAAAGGAATTAGTCGATATTAGAAGTTTATTAAAAAAATTTTGATATTTACATTTGTGTAGATTCTGTTCTACAATAACTTATTAATGGAGTATTGATTATGAGAATAGACTAGTAAACATAAGAATAACTGTAAAGCCAGTTTTAAATCCGGAAAATCGGGTAAGCACATTTGTAACTAGTTATTTTTTTTGTCATTGTCGAACTAAAATAAGTATTTTATTCACCCAAAAAGTAACTACTAACACATTTCTGCAATATTACTTGCCTACTTACCGGGTAAAGTAAAGATTATGCTGGGATTAACTTTTATCCCTTTAAAATAATGAATAGTGAAGACGTTTTTCGAGGGTTAATAAGAAATCTTTGAATAATTATGAATATCAAAGTAAAGTTAAAATAAACGTGTGCTTCAATATCCTGAGTTAAATACAAGATACAATTAAAAGAGAGAGAGAGAGTGAGAGAGTGAGAGAGTATTCAAAAGAACCGTAAACAAAAACAATTTTTCTACAACCTCCGACTTATTGCTGCTTGTGATTTAAATTAAATTTGAGTTGAAATTTTTGTTGTTGTTTTTTTTTTCCTGTAAAATATTTTTTGACATTGATCCCATACATGTGCTCGACATCCGTTGTGTTTAATTTTAGTTTTTCTAGCAGACAAACATATTAAGAATTGGCCCATCTTTTTTTGTTTTTGTTCTTGGGAGTGAGTTATACCAAGTACATAAGTGACTTATGTGTGTGTACGTGTAAACATGCGTGAGCAAGGGCTTGATGTTTAAATGGGATTTTTTCTCCCTTTTAAACTCTTGTTTTTCCGCCACTGTTGCTGTTGTTGTTTTATTTTTACAATTGAAAAATTAACCTTTTATGTTAAAGCAAATAAAACAACAAAAACTAGCAGCAGTAGCACGTGAATGCTGAAAAATAATCTTTTTGTTTTTCATTTTTTTTCCACAAATAAAGCTGTTTTCATACATATTTATGAGTGTTTTCTATTGGATTTATTTAACTCTCTTAGCAGAAATTAGATTTTTTTTTAATTTTGTTATGAATGATGAATACTTTCCAACAAGAGAAATGTTATGTAAAAAAAGCAAATATCAGTAGGAATCCGTTGTTACACGAATGGCTCTAAATTGGGGCTTAATGTGGCTGGGGCTGGGGTTTTATATTGAAGATCTAGAAGAAAATATATACCACCGTTTACCAAATCGTAACATAAGCTTCCAGGCAGATGTACGAGCAATAATCGAATGCATAAATTGGATTAGAATAAATATGGCGACCACAGCGCCTAATATATTTACCGACATCTAGAAGGCAATTAGGTCGATATCAGGTGATAGAACTAAATCTAATGCCGTATTGGATTGTAAGAAAGCTTTAACTGAATTCTCTCCCAGAGGTAAGGTTCGCATCATATGAGTACCAGGCCACTCGGGAGTAGTCGTTAACGAAAAGGACGAATGTAATAGCTTTAAAAGGAAGGAAGCTTGAGGCAGTTAAACTGACAAACGCTAAACCATTCGACGCAACAAAAGGTGAACTAAAAATATGGGTGAGAGAATCCCATAAGGCCTCTTGGAATAATGAAATAGAAGGTAGAACCACAAAGATCCTATGGGGTGACTCTGATGAGAGTAAGACAAAAAATCTCCTCAAAATGAGCTAGTCTGAAGTTAGTATGATGGTACGTATTCTAAGTGTCGACACAGAGGATTACGAGCATATCTATGCAAAATTAGACGTGTGGATCCAGACGTATGTAGAGCATGTGGAGAAACTCTGGAAGACTTTCTTTGCCACCGTCAGGCATTCGTAGAAGTTAGATCCAAGTATCTTTGAAGTGATGTTATTCCGAAAATAACATTCCTGACTAACACTGATTGGAAGATTCTTAGGAATTACGTTCAGGAGCCTGAGTTTCTGAACACTGAAAAATAATTTATTCAGTTCCCTTTTTTCATGATAAGGAGCTCACAACAGGCCCCATAGAGGCCTAGGTGTATTTCTTTGGATTTGATGTAGTATACATCCTCCTATCGACCTAAACTAACGAAAGTTGTCGTTTATAACACCCAGTTTTTTGTCTTAAAGTTTGAAATATTTTTGTTTACTTGTCATATCTAAAATTTAAAATAATTCCCGGATAAATACCTCATAAAAATATTTTAAACAAATTAAACTTAAAGTTCTAAACTTGACTTTTCTGCTAACAATATTTAGAAAGTTATACCACGTTTTATATTTTTCAATGATCGCCCACTGTAATTATAATAAATCGCCCATATATGTATAGGGATACCGCTACAAATTATATACTTAACCTGTCATGTTAAAATTAACGAAAAGTCACGCACATTTGTTTGATCTGTTAGATAAATTTCACTCAACTAAAAATGAAAAATTATAGTGAAACTTAAAAAAATAGCTTTTCTTTTATATCAACTATTGAAAGCAAGGTCAAAAAGCATGCTATAGCTTTGGGCATATATAGAAAATTGTAAATCAAATGTCAAAGCACAACAAAAAAATGTTTAAAAAATTTTAAATGATTTTTTTTTTAACTAAAACAAAGTCACTGCTTCAAAACAATCTTCTTTGATTCTCTATATAATTTTATCCAGAAATTTTAAAATCTAGAAATTTAACTTGATAAGCAACATACAGCAGTTTCATAAGAAGAAAACTTTTTCATGTTTATTGCGTAGTCGTTTGTTAAGAACATAAGACTATTGGTTTAAATTAGTTGTTACAACCAAATTTAGTCATTGTTCTTTCTCGCAATCTTACACTTGTTGCACTACTTAACCAAGTTGGGTTGCAAGAACAAATCATCACAACAAACAAACAAATAAAACTAGTATGGGTCATGCCACCATAATTTGTTTTGCTATAACTAAAGAAAATAAAAATTTACAAAAATTAGGTGATTTATTTGTAACTTCTTTATGCACTAACATCTGCTGGCTAATTAGTGACATTTCTGTGCATGGTCTTCCAAGCAATAGATTGGAATTGTTCTAATGTTCTAGTGGTTTCTATAAATAAGAGTATTTTTTATATAAATTGTTGCTTTTTAAGGCTGAATGGATGGATTGTTGACCTTAATATTTGGAAGAAAAGTGTTATTTATGGTAAAAGAAGAAGAAAAAAAAAGAAAATTGTTTATGACATTTTCTAGTTTTCAAGTGTTTTTATTAAAATGTTTATATTCCCACTTTATAAGGTAACTCTTCACCTACTTTAAAACGAGTAGAAGTTGTTATGGAAAGTTCTAACTGAAAGTTGTATGGAATCAAAGAAGTTGGAAATGTTCAATAAACTTTAGGAAAATGAAAAATATATTGCAAAGAAAGAAAATGAAATTCGGCCTTAAGATCGAAGTTTTAATATTAATTCCTGGATAGTTGTTTAAAAAATATATATTTATAACATACAACTATACAACACCAACTGTGAATTGGTCATATAGAAGCTATAAATTGAGCTTTTCCCGCTTAGAGTGAGCTTTCTAAGGGCTTTTCAAGTTTTTTTCATTTTTCATCAGTTAATCTTTGTTATCTGGACTAGTATTTAGAAAAGTATACATTGATCTCTGGCTTAAAAATTTATTGATCTAAGGGCCAATTTTTAGGTGAAGGATTAAGGATTAAATGCAAATTAATCTTCGAAAGTTGTTTTTGAATACTCAATCAATGAATTTTGTTTGCTAGTTTAAACTTGAACAAGAAATGTAAAGTACAATCTTTAGGTGAAGGATTAGGGATTAAATTAATATTAATCATCCAAAGTTGTTTCTGAGTACTCAATTAGTTAATTTCGTTTTCTAGTTTAAGCGTCGAATGGAGGTGGTTTAAACTTGAGCATTAAATGCAAAAGTGGAAACAGCTGATGTAAAATAATAAAAAATTTAAAAAAATTTTTGATTGTCAAGTCCTAAATTTTACTAGAGATCGCATTTTTCTTTAAAAAAACATTTTTTTAAAAATCTGATTTATTAGGTCAGAGACCAAAGTATACATTTCTGAAGAATTGATCAGCGCAGAATTCAAATCTGAGATCAAAATCAGTTGAGATCATTTAAGAAGCATTAGAGAGCTATTTTCTGAAGAATTAAGAAGCGCGATTGAATTAAGTTCCAAGATATCGTGACATTATTTTAGAAAAAAATACACTTTTCTCTTTATTTGAGATGTTTTAACAGGGTGACCACAGCTTAATTTTTATGCAAAGAATGAAGAAGATATAATATTTGTTATGTCTTCTTCATTCCTGGAGATATCAAATACAAAATTTCAAACACTTCATAAAAATGTATTGGTTTCAAAAGAACGGTTAGTAAACTTTTTTTATTATGCAAGCACGGATCCGTTAAATCATTTTTCGATGCAAGAAACCTAACAGTGAAATTATTTTGAGAATCTCGATTCGTTATTGATTTTAGAAATATGTAAATGTCAGCAAATACAAAAAAATTTGTAAACAATTCAAAAAAAATTTTAATTGAAAAAATGATAACAAATTTGTGAAATAATTAAAATTTTAATTAATCCCAAAATGTGATTGATTTAAGCTCGATTCGTTCTTGATTTTAGAAATATGTAAATGTTAGCAAATACAAAAGATTTGTAAAGAATTCAAAAATCATTTTAATGGATGAAATTAAAACAAATTTGTATATCTTGAAATGGTAGAGTTTAAACCTTTATTATAAAGTCGATAGATTAGACTTCCAGATAAAATATTAAATTTTATAAAAAATCGTAACTTTGGGGCCAAAAATCGATGACACATATCTCGAAAACTAATGTAATAGATTCGAATACGGATGCGCTGATGAACAGTTTTAAAAATATATACTTTGGTCCCAAGGTTAACAAATGTATTGGCCTATGTGTTTCCCACTGTTCTCCATCAACCATTCGTCCATGACATTTCCTTTTAGTTGCTAGTATTATTTTTCTCAACAAACAAATCACATTTTTGTCTAAATATAAATTGCCAAAAGGCAAACAAAGAAATCTGTAGAAATAGAGAAGATGAAAAACAGATTCATTTGTGGTTCTGCGCTCGAAAAGCATTTAATTTGCCAATAATTGCAAACAAATATTTGGTTTGTTTTATTACATTTCGACCCTTTTGCGAATAACAACGGAGTGTCTGAAAGTGTAGTAAATGTAAATAAACAATAAATAACAAGCAATAACACTAAGCAGGGATGGGAAGTATGCTAGAATTATAAAAGATGCTTAAACGTATAAATTAAAATTACTTACTTCCCAGCAGTTCGACAAAGAGTCAATGCATTCAAAAAAGACAGTAATTTCCACTAATGGTTAACCACCTGGATGATCGTAATTCGTATGTAATCGAGAATGAAGACAGTCGTCACTTTAGTGTCCTCTTTGTAAGCGGGAGCGGAGACAGTCGTCTCTTTACTATCCTCAAGTAACATGAAGATTATACTCTTAAAAGTAATTTTTTGTTTTACTTCCGAAAGTAGTTATTTTACCCATCTTTTGAAGAAATGATTCAAATTTATATCTTTCGGGTCAATCGTTTTTTTTTTTTTTTTTTTTGGTCTTTCGTCACAAATAAACTCTTTGTAATCGAGAATGAAGTCACTTTAGTGTCCCATTTGTAAGCGAGAGCGGAGGCAATCGTCTCTTTCCTGTCTGTTTGTAGGGTGTAGAGTGACGACGATTGACTTCCTCGTAGGACAAGCCCATGTTAAAATGGTTGGTAACATGGGTAGTCAGGGGCCACCACTAGTGGTCAGTTCGGGACTGTCCCGTCAAACTGCTGGGTTTGGTGCATTAGTTGTTAATGTGTTAGTTAAGGCGGACACCGTGAGTTCGAATCCCACTAATAAACAAGTACAAACAGGGCTGGTGAAGGCCTTAGAAATATAAATAACAAATTTTTCCATCTTCGTATGGAAACAGCAACAAACCAAATAAAAACTGATCTTGGTAACATTAATGTAAACCTAAATAAACAAAAGATGTTAAAGTTCTCAAAGCAATATATGTTGAATAAATATTAAATGCTTGTTTCTTCCTCTGAATGTTTAAAACATTCAGAACATTTCATTATTTTTTTTTTTTTTTTGTCATTTTTACTTTCAAATGACAAACACATATAATTGTTTTACCAAATACATAATACAAAAAAGGACAAACAACAAAAAATACAAATATTTTATCTACAAATGTTTATCAACAATTATCATTTGTTTCCTCAACATCAATACACAATTGTTTAAAAACACACACAATACAAATAAATATCGATTTTGAGCTCATACATGTTTTGAATTTGAAAATAAAACCATAAACCAACCACAATTATCCCCTAGATATGTATATATTTATATATTTTGGTATTTTCTAAGGGACTGATAAGCATCAATTACAAATATCTAACGCCTTCAGGAAATTTAGTAAAAATGAAAACACATACACGTACCAACCACTACAATTAATTTGAAAACAACAAATTTTTGTATAAATTTTATTAGAGGATAAAAGGACTATATAGTGGTTTAGCTGTTAAATAACTATTTGTATGATCAATGTTACTTTTAAGGTTTAATTGTTGTTGTTATTGTTGTTACAATGTTTACATGTTTGTTTCGATTTTATTTAGTTGATCAGTAGTTTGTTGGTAGTTTTAAAGGTGTCTCCTTTTTCTTCTAATTGTTACCTAAACTTTCTAAGTATTTCTTTTAACTATTATATAAACGTGTGCTCGCTGTGTATGTGTGTGTAGTTTGTTTATTGTCATTTTCATTTGCTTTTGGCTCCATTACGGAAGTAACAAATTGCTGAGAAGAGAGTTAGTTGTTTGAAAAATAAAAAACCATCAATAAATCAATATAAGATAGAGTGCACTATGGGCTAGTATTACAAATTGCGAATTATATTCTTTAAAACTTTGCAAACCAAGTAACTTTAGCTTATCATTTTCAAATACTTGCCCAGCAAAAACTTGGTAAAATCCTATTAACATACTTTTCATTAAGTACTATTTATCTTTCTGATTACCCAGAAGTAGTCTAGTAACGTCTTTAATAATGTGTTATGTAAAAACTTTAAAGTTCATAAGTTCACTTCTTTGTGAAGATGTAGAAGCTGTACATACATACATATATGCTTTCACACGATTTACATTTAGTGATTTCTCTAGTTACTTGTAAGCGATTATGTAAGTTATTAAGTAAGTAAATTTTAGCATTTTAACCCCTTACATGGTAATGATAGTTTGCTGTAAATTAAATGTTTGAAATTTAATAAAATTTCTGATTTCAGTTATCTTCTTTTACAAAACAAACTAACTAGTTCAGATATGGAGTGGAGAAGTCAATATACTAGTTTATGGACTACTGTACAGACTTATCCTTAAACTAATCCATAGACTAGTTAATTGTCGTTCTAAGGATTAATAGAGTAATCCCCTGGGTAATTAATAGACTAATGTGTTGACTTGGCAATACACAGAAAGAAACATGAATTCTTTTTTAATTTTGAAATTTTTTTCTAAATTATTTTGAAGTTAAGTATGAAACGTACTTAAATCAAGTCCTTTTTAGTATTAATTCAATATATTACATTGTTAATTTAATCATGTTTTTATCTCAATTCAATTGTGCATTTCCGATTAATTTAAATTCTTTAAATAAGTTCATTGCAAGATCACTTTGATTCAAAGCTGTTGCTTGAATGAAATATTTTGTATTTCGTTTAGTAGAAAGCGTTTTACAGTACTTCTGCAACTGCTTCGGATGATTTAAGTAATAATTACTCAATACTCTTTTTAAGCGTCAGAAATCAGTATTTACTAGCAATTAAGCTTGAGTGGTAATGATTTTATTTTCAATTACAATTACATTTGTAATAGTTGTAATTGACGTTTTACCAATTATAATTAGTTTTAAGTGTAATTGAACTTTTGCAAATTACTTTTATTTGAAATTGTATTGAAGTTTTTCCAAAAACAATAACTTGTAATTGTTGTTTCTTTTAATTACATATAATTTGAATTGAATGATACCCAAATTACAATGACAAGTTGTTGTTGTTGTAACAGGGTGGCTGTAACTGGATGTTCTTCCCTGGGGAAAAAATTCCGGTAGATACAGCTCTTAACAACCTTTGGCCGATTGAAAATCGGGTCGTTCCGAAATGGCGATCCAATTGTTGTGGAAACGACAATGACAAATAATGGCAATTGGTAACTTTAATTAAAATAACATTAAATTGTAATTGGTAACTTCAATTACATTAACAAGTAATTGTAATTCGCAAGACTGTAATCACAATTACAGATAATTGTAATTGCTAACTGGTCAATTACAGTTGCAAGTAATTGTAATTGGTTACTGGTCAATAACAGTTGCAATTTATCTTAATTGGTTACTAGTCTATTACAGTTACAAGTAATTGTAATTGGTTATTCCTCAATTACACATTACCAGTAATTGTAATTGATTATGTAATGCATTAGTTTGTTTAGGACTTATATAGTACTGCTAGGACTTCTATAGATTTTAATATAAAGAAAATTTTCAATATTATGAAAAATAAGTTATATCAATTAAAAATAAGTTATTTTATTGATAATTATTAATTTAAGTTTTGTTTTTACTCTCCAATTAAGACAATTGTCTAACAAATCTAACTTTCTTTAAGCAAAATATTTCAAGTCTTGAATCATACGATTGATTCAAAACAATTGAAAACAAGGAAAATAAAATTCTTTACCAACGACAAATTTTCGATAATCTTAAAGAGTTGTTTAAGTGCATATAAAGTGTATTTATTGTATTGTATCTACAAGAAGAATGTCAAGTACTTGAGAGCATCAGAACACAAAAGCCTATTTAACGTACAATCACTTGATGTCAACAATTTTAACAAATAAATTAGTATATCAAAAGAATACATTTTTTATTTTATTTATTCTACAATAATATGAAAAACTTCCTTTACAGAAGTCTGAGATACAAAAACCCCCTCCCCAACATCCCTTCAAGGCCCTAGGAATTGCTTAAGAATTTAATCTATAAATTACTGTTGTTTGTATGCAAGTAAATTTAGAATAAAAATGTAAAAGCAACAAAAGCATATGAAGAGTCAGTCTGCTGAACTAAAATGTGCTGGCGGTTATTTATAAAGTGATAAGTCAGGTAATCTTATAGTGTGTGTATCTAACAGATTTAAGTGCTTTTACTTTATTTCAAAAAAAAATAAGTTTGGTTAGACCAACAACACACTCTCTATTCTCTACATATTTATACATATAAAGATACAAACATGCAATCTATTTGGCCGCAACATGTGTGAACTTTCTGGGGATTTGGATTTTGGCATTTTAAATGTTTTAAAACATTTTTTTTAAAGAAAATTGTTAATTTTTGTTTGTAGTTTATTTAGTTGTTGTTGTGTTGTTTCTTTAGTAAATTGTTGATTTTTCAAAGTTTTATTTTGGGAAAAAAGTTAAAGAGAATGTTAAGACAATGTAAACATATTTTAGCAGACCATTAAAACTATTTGGGACACCAACTAAACTTTGTTTATTCACATTCACGTACGGTTTTTAACACGGACCGGACGGCCCGTGTCTTTTCTCTTTCGTTTACAATGTTTGTTAATGTTACAGATTTTTTCGGTCGGCTGGGGAAAAAAGTTGAAATTCGTCAGAAAAGTAAATAAAAATTATTTTTTTTTTTCACCAAAAAGCTTTTAAGGTAAACATTTCTTCTCAACCATATTTAGTATATTTTTAATATCACATTTATAAATAGAAAACAGTTTATTGTGTGGTAAGTTACATATATATACAAGTTTATTTGGTCAAATATTTGTTTATTTAAGTTTTAAGGGAAAATCTATTTGTGTTAAATGCACTTTAGATTTATGTTATTTTAAAAAAAGCCACTTTGTAAAAGAAAATTAATTATGTCCGTTAAAATTAATTAGCTTAAAGAAAATAAAAACAAAAGTTTTAAATAAATATAGAACGGAAGCCAAAAAAATCTAGTTTACTAATTGATGGCAAATATTCGTTTAGATAGATTAAGATTATATTCAGAATTGAGTTTTGTAGGTCACAACAAAATTTCTAAAAATTTTTGTTTGAATGACAAAAATTAGACTATAGAATAGACTTTATACTACAGTAAAGTCTATAGTCTAGCGTAAACTGTCTATAGTCCAGTCTAGTATATAGTCTAGTCTATAGTCTAGTCTATAGTGTAGTCTAGTCTATAGTGTAGTCTAGTATATAGTCTAGTCTATAGTCTAGTCTATAGTCTAGTCTATAGTCTAGTCTATAGTCTAGTCTATAGTCTAGTCTATAGTCTAGTCTATAGTCTAGTCTATAGTCTAGTCTATAGTCTAGTCTATAGTCTAGTCTATAGTGTAGTCTAGTCTATAGTGTAGTCTAGTCTATAGTGTAGTCTAGTCTATAGTCTAGTCTATAGTGTAGTCTAGTCTATAGTCTAGTGTATAGTTTACTGTATAGTCTAGTCTATAATCTTGTCTATAGTCTAGTGTATAGTCTAGTCTATAGTCTAGTCTATAGTCTAGTCTATAGTCTAGTCTAGTCTATAGTCTAGTCTATAGTCTAGTCTATAGTCTAGTCTATAGTCTAGTCTATAGTCTAGTCTATAGTCTAGTCTATAGTCTAGTCTATAGTCTAGTCTATAGTCTAGTCTATAGTCTAGTCTATAGTCTAGTCTATAGTCTTGTCTATAGTCTAGTCTATAGTCTAGTCTATATTCTAGTCTATAGTCTAGTCTATAGTCTAGTCCATAGTCTAGTCAATAGTCCAGTCTATAGTCTAGTCTATAGTCTAGTCTATAGTCTAGTCGATAGTCTAGTCTATAGTCTAGTCTGTAGTCTAGTCTATAGTCTAGTCTGTATTCTAGTCTATAGTTTAGTCCATAGTCTATTCTATAGTCTAGTATATAGTCTAGTCTATAGTCTAGTCTATAGTATAGTCTATAGTCTAGTCTATAGTCTAGTCTAGTCTATAGTCTATAGTCTAGTCTAGTCTATAGTCTAGTCTAGTCTAGTCTAGTCTAGTCTAGTCTAGTCTATAGTCTAGTCTAGTCTATAGTCTAGTCAATAGTCTAGTTTGGAAGTCATGATTTTTTGGAAGATTCTCAAGAGAGAATTTTAACGTCTGAAAAGACTGAATATATTTCGCCTAACAGATGTCAAGGAAATGTTTATTAATAATATCTTTAAGAATGTGGGAATTAATTGTATAAAGTATTTTGAAATTAATGTATTTTATAACAGCAAAAAATTTTGCTGGGATATAACACAATATTTGCCACAATTATGGTTTGTCTACTAAAAGATTAAGGAAAAGTCAAGAAGTTAAAACAACAACAGTTTAGCTATTTTATCTTTAAAAAGAAATTCAATTACACAGAAAATAAATGTGCGTGCTGTAATCAGATAAATAATAAAACAAAATAATCAAAAATTATATAAAAAATTCAGAAAGCATTAATATAAAAAATGATAAATATATGTTTTTAGCTTAAAAGGAACTTGACTACAAAGTTTTAAAGTTTTTAATCAACAACTATAAACTTAATACAGCCTCAATTAATGAACCAGGAAAAGAATTTCTAAAAAAAACAACTAACAATAACACACCCTCAATACTATTGTTTATTTTTATCACATTTATTTAATTGAACAGAAAATTCTTATGAGAAAAAATTTCTTAAAAATAAGAAAATATAGAAAAAAGTAATGGGAACTTCATGAATACATACATATTTGTATAGTAAATATGATACATTCATAAAATTTAATGTTTGAAGGAAAATATAAAAAAAACAAATTTTTTTTTGTAGATAAATTACTTGCTGTTTAGCATTAAATCTTTTAAATACTTTTTTAAATAGTCACAGTCACCTTAATAAGATGAATATATTTTTTTAGAAGAAGAAAACATATTTTTTTAGGATTTTTTTGATAAAAAAGGGTCTTTTACTATCTCTTAACAGTTTAAATTTAGTCATGCATTACAAAAACTATAAAAACAATAAGATTTAAAAAAATTTCAATTTTTCTTCCCCCAAATGAAATCTATCTTCAAAAAGTATTTTAAATTTTTAAAACTTTACACCTCATAAATAACCAAAAATATATGTTGAATGTACTCGCTAGTCAGAGAGGCATAAACACAAAAATTATTTATAGTTAAAACAAAAATCTCAAATCCCCTGATGCCTTTTAATAAGTAATAAATTTGCCTGTTTTTAAACAAAATAACATACCAAATAATACTTAATAAAATAATGATATTATTTAAACATTAATATAAATTTATAAGCTGACTCTTTGGCGTTTAAACTGTCCATCCATCTTCCCATTTAATTTCTATTTTATTAAGTGTTTATATGGTTTTAGTTAAAAGAGAAAAGAAAAGGCCTGGCTTTGTCTGTTACTTAGTGATTCTTTATGATCTGTTTACATTGATAGCCTTTTGATCTTATTATTTTTGCCTTTTCTTTTTTTAAGTATTGAAATTTTTTTTATATTTTTATTTGAAGTTGTATGTTTGATGATTGTCTTAAATAAGACCAGCCTATTAGTTGTTATTTTTTTGCTGTAAGTTTTCTTTGATGATCATCAATAAACTATTTTTCATAAAATTTATAAATATTTTCATATTTTTTGCCATTTTGTTTTCATAATATTTTTCTCAACTTATGTTTAGAAAAGTCAAATGTCGAATTTTAAAGATTTTTTGTAAGAGATTTGCACAATAACAAGTAAATCATTTAAAAAAATTTTCCTATATGTTGCAAAAACAAGGTTTTAGTAACAATATTTTAAGAGCAGCATAATATGGTTAATTTTATGATTATAGTCTAAACACATTATGGTTATTGTAACTATTTTAAAATATCATATTATGATCATATACTATGATACTATAGACCTGACTATACACTAGACTACAGGCTGAACTATATACCAGACTATAGACTATACTATAGACTAGACTAAAGACTAGACTATAGACTAGACTATAGACTAGACTATAGACTAGACTATAGACTAGACTATAGACTAGACTATAGACTAGACTATAGACTAGATTATAGACTAGACTATAGACTAGACTATAGACTAGACTATAGACTAGACTATAGACTAGACTAGACTATAGACTAGACTATATATAGTTATAGACTAGACTATAGCATCTAGTCTTGTTAATGAATTCATCAGATATCTGTGTTTATATATCAACATTAAAATAAGATCATAGCTTAACCATTTTTATCTGAAGAATATTGATTACTTTTGTAACCCCAAGTAATCTATAGTAGAGACAATATTGTCTTTCATAATTTAAAATTTTTACTTTTGACCCCTTCCTTGTTGCCTTAATCTAAATGAAATTTTCATCTTTCTACTTACGAATTTGTCTGAGGGCCACTACGACCCTTGTGCAAGGCAATGCTAAAACCAAACATGGTATTCGACTCGGGACGCTGATGTTTTGTATAGCTGGGTATATCAATATTGTAGGCCGAGACCAAAGGGCTTAGCAAACTAAGGCAGCATATGAGTAACATGATCATCCAACCAGATGTAGTTTTTGTGATGTATGGTTGACGCAGTGCCAACGAGCGTTGTGGTCTCGGTGGTGCTGAAACTTTTTTCGATTTCATTGTGATGTAAGTTTACAAATATTTTTATTTTCACTTAATTTAATATTTTTTACTAATTCGTTTTATTTTTTTTTTTAATTTTTAACACAATTTTCTTTTATTAATTCAATTATTTAATTAAAATTCGTCATTATTTTTTTTAAATAATTTATTTAAAAAGTAAGAAACCTTGTTCTTAAGGGTGTTTTTTTAATATTTCTCTTTTAATTGTTATTAGTATTGTTGTTGTTGACTGGTTGTTAGATAAAATTTGTTGTTGAAATCGTTGCTTTTGTTGTCGTTATTGCTAAAAGATCAAAAAGTTGAAAACAGAAAAAATAAGAATGAGTTTTGAAATTTTGTCAAAAAAAATTTTTTTTTGTTAATGATTTTTTGTAATTCTATATGTCTTTCCTCTTTTCAAGGTCTTTGGTTGTAAAACACACACACGCAATATTTTAAACAAATTTTAAAGATAAATTAATTGTCTTGTTGTTTTTGTGTGTCATTTTTAACAAAAGATGTTAAAAATTTGTCTACTACCTTATCAAAATTATTCAAAGATTATGTTTACAAAAACAGAGTAACAGAGAAAAAAGGTACTAAAGTAAAGTACTTTTTTAGCATCAAGGGATTTTGCTTTAAATTTGTATAAACGAAACCATTGCCTTTCTTAACTAATAGTTCTAATAGTAAAATCTTAAAAAAAGTACCAAAAAAAAGTACTTTTGTATCTTAGTTGTACTACTCGCTACACCCAAAAGTGCCAGACAAATCAAAAAGAACAGTCAGAATCAATTTTGTTTCATCTAAACAATTAAAACACGATCATATTACTTAACAAGCTTATTTATATATTTTTTTTAAATGAATTTTCATTGACAAAACAATAAAGTAAAAAAAAATTTAAAAAAATATATATTTTTTTTAAAATACATACACACGTTTTATGGCTTAATATACTTGTAGACTTTGTAATCAATTTCAGTTTCATCTTGATATAAATAAAAATTATTTATAAATGTCTGTCCATCCATATGACTGTTTTTTGTAACTCAAAAAATAAAACAAGCCAAGGTTAATAAAAATTTATTTAAATACTCAAAAAAAAAAAAAAAAATAAGTTAACAAAACAATTAAAGAAAACAGAATAAACATTTAGCAAGTAAAGTAATAAAAGTAAATTAAATAACAAACAAAAACAAAATTGTCTTTTTATCAGTTTAACAATTGGGTTTTTTAAATTCTGTTTAAACAAATGAATTTTTGAGGTAAAAAAATCTGCTTTAGTCCCCTTAAACTGTCATCGTATAAACAACATCTGTTGAGTTGCAAAAGCAAAACAGAAAAAATATCAGCTTTTTCAAAAAATTATTTTAAAGAAAATACAAAAAAAAAACTTTTAGCTGACGTAATTCTGCAAAAACGTCAAAATGTTAAAAAATATATAGCGTAACAGTGGGACAATTGAGAAATAGTACAAATGTTAATGTTCTAATTTTAAAAAAAATCTTAAATATCTTTACAGCCAAAGGTCATTAACTTAGATTTATGATAGTTTGTTTAACAGTTGATCTAGTTAATCTTATTGAAGTTTCGCACCTCTAAATGTTTAGTCTTTGATAAAGCTTTCATCTCAAATAGAGTTTGTTGTTCAAATATTAACATAGTAAATATTTTATTCTCAAATTTAGTTAAGGTTATGAATTAGATCTTTATAGTCATATAAAAAACTATTTTACATTAAGTATCTTTTAACTAAACAGCTTTCAGAGTTTTTTACTAACTTTCTCCTCTTATTTGTATATATGTAAACCTTACGTTATCGTTAAGAGAGAGATTTAAATTTGATACTAATAATTTAATGATAAATATAAAAAAGTTTTTTTCAATTTAGAAGTGACTATACTAAGCTTTTTGAAATATACTAAAAGCTTTCTTTCTCCAACTGCTTTTTTATCTTAATGAAAACTTAACTATGAAGTTTTTTTAGCTAGCTTTCCATAAGTATTACAAAAGTTTTGAAATTACTTTAGATATTATATCAAAAAGTTATTATTTAAACTTTGTGCTTGCCGAGATCTTCTCATAAGCTTTCAGTAAACGTTTAAGTTACTTATGAAAAAGCTTAATGAAAAGGAAAAATTTTTCATATAGATGATTATTTTCTTATGGAAAAAGTGTTTCAAAGTAAAATTTATGGAAAATGTTTTATAAAGAAGGCTGTTCTATAGAAAATGGAGGACTACTTTCTTACATAAAACTGTTCTTACGGGAGACGGTTTTCCTATAGTGAAAGTTCATCCAGTTTTTCCAAGTCTGATTTCCAATAGAAAAAGTGTTCGTAAGAAAGACTGGTTTTCTTTAAAAACCATTTTCCAATTGTTTTCCGAAAGAAAAAGTCTTCCCAAGGAAGATTGTTATCCTAAGGAAGATATTTTGTGAAAATGTGCTCCTAAGAAAGGCTATTTTCCTATAGGAAAGTGTCTTACTTAAGAACTAGTTTGCTATAGAAAAAGTCTTCCTAATAACGTCTAATTTGCTCTAGAAAAAGTCTTCCTAATGATGTATTCTTTGCTGTTGAAAAAGTCTTATTTCGTATAAAAAAGTCTTCGTAAGGAAGACTAATTTGCTATTAAAAAGTCTTCAAATGTTTTCCTATAGAAAAAGTCTATAGTCTTCCTAAAAAATCTCACCAATGAAGTCTAATTTCCTATAAAAAAAGTCTTCCTTAGAAATACTGTATTCCTGTAGAAAAACTGTTTCCTTTTCCATAGAAGAAGTATTTCTTAATACTATTTTGCTTTAGAAAAAGCGTTCTAGAAGAAGGCTGTTCTTCTAAAGCAAAAGTCTTCCTAAGGTGGACTGTTTTCCTAAAGAAAAAGTGTTCTTGAGAAAGACAGTTTTCCCACAGAAAATGACCTCATATAGAAGACAGTTTTCCTATAGAAAAAATCTTACTAAGAAAGACTATTATCTTATAGAAAGGAAGTCCAATTTTTCTATAGAAAAAGGTTTTCCTTAGAAATACTGTTTTCTTGCAGAAAAACTGTCTTTGTTTTCTATAAAAGAAGTGTTTCTAATAGAGATTATTTTGCTATAGAAAATGTATTCTAAAGGAAGACTGTTCTTCTAAAGCAAAAATCTTCCTGAAATGGTCTGTTTTCCTAAAGAAAAAGTCTTTTTGAGAAAGATAGTTTTCGTACAGAAAAATACCTCATATGGAAGATAGTTTTCCTGTAGAAAAATTCTTAATAAGTTAAAGTCTTCCTAAGGGAGACTAAAGAAAAAAATCTTCCTAAGAAAACAGCCTTCATAAGAAAACAGTTTTTCAATAGAAAAAGTCTTATTTAGATAAATTATTGTCCTATAGAAATAGTTTTCCTAAATAAGGGGTTTTCCCCATTGTAAAGTTTTTTCTAAGATCATTTTTTCCTAACCTAACCCACTGTCCTTATAATTGTTAACAAGTTATGACTATTGATTGATAAATTAAACAAAAATTTGTTCTCTGAAATTGTTAAATAAATGAAAATAAACAACAACAAATAAACATGCAAAATATTTTCCCTAGTTTATCCCACTGTTCATGTAAACATTGACTGTTTATACCCTACACCACTATAGTGGGGAGGGTATTATACGTTTGTGCTGATGTTTGTAACATACAAAAATATTGGTCCAATACCCACCTTAAAGTATACCGATCGATTCAGAATCATTTTTCGAGTCGATTAAGACATGTCCGTCCGTCCGTCCGTCTGTCCGGCTGGCTGGCTGGCTGTCCATGTAAACCTTGTGCGCAAGGTACAGGCCGCAATTTTCAAGATAATTTGATGAAATTTGGACCAAGCATGTTTTTTGGCACAGGGACGAAGCCTATTGAAAATGGTTGAAATCGGTCCATTATTTCACCTAGCCCCCATACAACCGTACCTCCCGATTTGAACTTTTTATGCTATAATTGCGTCAAATATTCTGCTATCTCTCTAAAAATTGGCACAAATAAGTTTTATATAAGTATAAATGATACTGCAGATTTTCGTAAGGATCGGCCTATATTTGACCCTAGCCCCCATACAAACCCCCCTTCAAAAAATGACTTAAACGTCTAAAATTGACTTGTAACCATTTGTATCGCAATGAAACTCAACAAAACTAACTGTTATTTAAAAATATATCCTTTTCCCAAATTAACCGACGATCGGTCCATATTTGACCTATATAAAGCCTCATTTAGAAATTTTAGTTTTTTATCAATAAATGGCTTAAATATTTTGGAATTATGGTAATATTCAACATAAAAGTTTCTTTACAAAAAATAAAAATTTTATAAAAGTAAAAATTGTAAAAATATACTCATGGTGTAGGGTATCATATGGTCGGCCATGCCCGACTATACTTTCCTACTTGTTTAAAATTGCTGTTATACGTTCATTTTCTATAGTTGTAGTTGTTGCTATTGCTTTTTTGTTGTATTTGCTAAAAGATCGAATTCAAGATCTATACAATTTGATCATGATCTGAAGTTTTGTTAGTGTTTTTGTTTTCTGACTAGATATTTAGTTTGGTTGGATCATACACAATACATTATACTGCATATGGAGGTTAAATGTCGTTTCTATAGAGTTTTTTTTATTAAAATTTTTGTTGTATTTTTTTACTAGAGCAAAACAGAAAACGAAATGAAAAGAACCATACTCTCAAAAAAAATAAGCAAAATTTGCTTTTAATTTTGCACACATTAACAAAAATAAAAAGAATTGTATCTTTTAAATTTATACATACATATACAGATAAATATATATGAACTGGGCTGACTGCTCCATCAGTCTCTACTGAGTGTGTGCTAAAATATCTAATAAACATTTGCCGCCTAAAAAATAAGATACAACTAAAAGATATGTCTGCTGTTTAACTACAACAACTACAATAGAACTATCTTTTTTTTATATTATTTAACTTACACAAATATAAAACAAAAAATATCAAGAGTAGATATTTGTATCTTAATATTTATACAATATGTCTCTGTGTGTGTGTGTGTGCGCGTGTGTATGTTGTGTATTCTTGAGATATAAAACTTAAAATCATATCAGAAGAGTATTCTCTAAATTTGAAAGTTTAGTTCAATTTAAACAATTTATCTCAAATTTTAAAATATTTTTTAAGAGAATTTTTTTTTTGTTAATTTATAAAAAATAACTATAACCAGATTTTGAAAAGAGGATGAAAACAAAAACAAGAATATATTTTTTTTTTAATTCTAAAATAAAAGTTTTATAAATGTTTTTGTTTATTGTTGTTTATATTTGTTTTTTAAAGAAAACGTGACATCACTGTTTTGTATTTTTTTTTCTTAAAATAAGAGGTTTTTATTGCTGTTGTCTTATTAAACAAGTTGCACTTGTTTTTTTGCTTAAAGCTATTTATGTCTCTGATAATTGTTTATATTAAGTTAATTTTTCTAAAATTTGCATAACTTTATTGTTGTTGTTGTAATTTCTTGGTTAAAATGTAAATTTTATTTAACAATTTCATATATCAATGAGTCTGATGAGAGTATCTTTTGATCATATGAATGAATTTTTAATGTATAAGTTGTATCCGTTTAAAAACATTGAGTAGGTGCTGTTTTTTTTATAATTTTTACACTTTTTTGTTTATTTAAATTTAATTTTTTTATATATTCCACAAAATAAGTTTTTTTTATTTATTGAAAATTATATAGATAAAATTGGTTCAATCGTAGGTGTTATTTCCACCATCACTTTATTGACCTCAGTTTGTTTAAAATTATTGTTGTTGTTATTGTTTTGTGTAATGTTTTAAATATATTTTTTGTATTAATTGATTGTAGGTTAATTTTAATTTTTATGTGTCATTTATTTTTAGTTATAGTTTCCTTTAATAAGTTTTAAATTGTACTTTCCGGTTGGAATACCTTTTTAATTTGTTAACGAAAATTTCCCTTTAAATTTATGAATTTCAACATTTTAAATTGTAAAAGTCTTTGCAAAAGAAATAACTGGCAATTTGGCAAAAAGTTTTGGTACTAAATTCAATTTTTTATAAAAAAATATTTATATTGATTTTCCCTAATTTACTACTTATACCTTGGCATTTGATAGTCTATTTTATTTGTTTTTAATTCATACTATTTGTAATGACTTATTTAAGTACTTATTAACAAGCTAACGTGGTAAGACATCATCAAACTAATTACTTTTTAGCGTAAGTTTTTGTTGTTCATTTAAAATATTGAAAACTAGTAAAATTTAAAGTTAAGTTACAACCAAATTTAGATTAAAACAAGCAGATATGTATAAAGTCGGGCGAGGCCGGTCCTATAATCCCTAACATCAGTAAGTTTACTAAAAATGCGAATAATTATTAATAATAAATCATTTTTTTACTCTAATTCAAAAATATTTTAAACATTTTTTGAAAAAAGTATATTTCCGAAAAAGAGGTTATATGTGGACAAGGCTAATAGGTCCATTTTCTAATTACCTTATTCATAAACTTTTATAGAACAAAATTTGTATGAAAATTGAATTTATAAACCTTTGATAAAAGTTTATGATTTATATTGACATTAAAATTATTTAATCAGAATTTTATCGTGATACTAGTGTTTATAAGTGAAGATCTTAAAGGGGACTTGGTTGCTGAGTTCAATTTGGTCCAAAATTACCAGTTTTATTTAGTTTTATATAAAACTAAGTTTTGCCGAGTTTTATAAAGTTTCTAGAACATTTAATATAATTTTAAACTTAAAAGTCCTATTCTGGGTGGTACTTTTGTATGGGGGGACCAGATGACCGATTCGACCATTTTCAATAGGCTTCGTCTTTGTCGTTGCAAAATTTTGTTTGCACACATTTAATATGGATTCACATTAATATACTTTGCGGTGGTTAGTAGGACCAATATTTTTGTTCTTTAATAACATCTGTACAATCGCTTAATATCCTCCACTATATTGATGTAGGTTATACATTTCATCAAAATATGAAAATTACCTTAATAGTTTACCTAGACCCAGCAAAAAAAAAAAAAAAACGAAGTACATACTTCCTAAAGAATATCTTTTGTCACCAATTCAAAAGTAGTACCAATTCAAAAGTAGTTTATCGATATGTATTGTTTTTTTTTTTAATTAAATCCATTTTATTTTGCAGTTTATTAAGTCAAATTGTGTTCTATAATACTACAACTTCACTTCCTAATTACTTCAAAAAAGAACATAAAAATGACTTCAGATGTATTGAATTTGGAATCAAATAAAAAGAAAATCTCTCCTATGACAATTCTGTGTTAAAATCATCACTTTTTCAGGTCTGTATCAGTACTTCCATGGAGAAAATTCCATTTCTTTCTCGCTTCTTTGGAAGTTCTTTTTTTAGCTGGGGACAAACAACCTGTCAGACAGTCAGATATGGCGTAATAGATTCTGAATCGATCGTTATAAATTGAGGTATGTGTGTTAAAGTTTATCATGGACAACTTTGACAATCATGTTAACATTTCGGTAATATATTATTGGTATTTAAACAATAAGGGGCGTGGCACGTAACAAATTAACAAGAATTCGTATAACTAGGAAACCATTAGACCTAGAATTCTCAAATTTTGCACACACAACATTAAGAAGCATATAAATTAAATACCAAAGTAAAATGCAAATATGATCGAGTTGAACTTAAACGTTCCGACCTGGTTTGCTGGTTGGGTTGCACAACGAAAACTTAATAAATAATTTGTAGGTTTTTTTAAAGATTTCTCATAAAATTCTTTACAAAAAAAAAATCACATAACGTAAATGTTGTGGTTTTAAACAAACAAGTAATAAAAAAACAAACATTCATGCTTCGTTAAATTTTAAAAAAATGTGTGAAAATTTAAACTACATTAAAAAAAAAAAAAATAGTTAAAGAAAATTTTTTTTTAAATTTATAAAATTTTTCAAAATATTTTGATATTAAACTATTGTTTTCAAACATAAGGCCTATTCTTTAAAAAAACGTGATAAAGAGTTTCAAGTTCATTTAACCATACAACCGTTATTTTGTTATAATTTTGTAATTAACAATTAAATTAATTAATCATTAGGTATTTTATTTATAAAAATATAATAAAAAAATCACTTGTTTATATTTTTTTTATTATTGAAATATTTATAAATTTTTTATAATTCTATTCATAACATAATTAATATGCATTTGTGGTAAAATTAATAATTTTTTATTATTAAAATTAGTAATATTTCCTTTAACAATTTTTTGGTAATAAAAATATATATTTTTTTCATATTGAAATTAACTATAGAATGCACAGCCTTTAAAGGTCTTATTTAATACCTTACGTGTAATGTCAATGATAGGCTTAATGGCGGTGTTTTGTTGTTTTTTTTTAAAGAATAGAATGTTTAATTTCATGGTAAACGTGGGCGCCAATATTTCATTATATAAGATATATTTTTAAAATTTATTAGACTTTTAGCCAAGAAAACCCATAAGAAATTCTTGCTTAAACCAAATATGATTTAGGTTTTTAGTTGAGCACAAGAGTTAGGTTTAAGAAAAATTTACAAAAAAAAGTGCGTTTAAAGTGGAAAGTCTAATGTCTAGCAAATAGTTTTTTTCTATCTTTCCCCACACATGGCAAATTTTAAACACTCACGCACTTGCTTACCAAGCGGTCTTTTTTTATTTTCTTTTCTAGCTAAATTTCTAATAAACTATTTATTTATATACAATTATTTATCATTTTATTAATTAAAATGCTAAACATGTCTGCAGTTTTATTTTCAACAAAAAGACAAAAACAAAAAATTGTGTTAGCAACATGGTTGTAGTAGTGTTTGAAACTACTGCTGATCGTGGTTTTGTACTTGCAACATTTATAACGATCTACATTTAATTTCCAAAGAATTGAAAAGCATAGAAAATATTTTATGTATTTCTGTCAATTACATTCAATTTACACCTACATTTTTTTTTGTAGAAAAAAAAACAAAGAAATTAAAATGCAATAAAACAAATTAAATTGAATACAAATTATAAATTTATATCGTATAAGGTATTATTGGCGGCGATCAGTTGATAAACCAAATATGGAGAATTTTGGAAATGAAAATGAAATTATTTTTACAAATTTTTTTTATAAAATTTAATAAGTGAAAATAATGAATTGTAAATTTTAGTTTAAAAATCAAAAAAAAAAAATCTGAGAAATCGGTGAGTCTAGTTTTTAGACTAGCTTATAGTCATGTTTATGGTCTAGTCTATAGTCTCGTCTATAGTCATGTCTACATTGAAGTTTATATTCTAGTCTACAATTTAAACAAGAGTCTAGTTTATAGTCTAGTCAATAGTCTTTTCTATAGTTAAGTAGTCTAGTATTTAATCTAGTCAATAGTTTAGTCTATAATCTAGTCTATGGTCTAGTCTATAGTCTAGTCTATACTCTAGTCTAAAATCAAAACTATAGTCTAATCTATAGTCTATTCTTTAGTCTAGTATATTGTGTAGTTTATGGTCTAGTCTATAATCTACTCTATGGTCTAGTCTCTGATCTAGTCTAAAATCTAGCCTATAGTGAAGTCTAGTCTATTGTTTAGTTTAACGTCTAGTCTATAGTTTAGTCAGTAGTCTAGTCTATAGTCTATTCTACAGTCTAGTATATGGTCTAGTCTATGGTCTAGTCTATGGTCTAGTCTATGGTCTAGTCTATGGTATAGTCTATGGTCTAGTCTATGGTCTAGTCTATGGTCTAGTGTATGGTCTAGTCTATGGTTTAGTCTATGGTCTAGTCTATGGTCTAGTTTCAAATGTAGTCTATAGTGTAGTTTATAGTCGTTAATCTAGTCTATAGTTTAGTCTATAGTCTAGTCTATAGTTTAGTCTATAATCTAGTCTATGGTCTAGTCTATAGTATAGTCTATAGTCTAGTCTAAAGTCAAGTCTAGAGTCTAGTCTATAGTCTACTCTAAAGTCTTGTCTATAGTCTAGAATATAATTTAGTCGAAATTCTAGTCCATAGTTTTGTCTATGGTCTAGTCTTTAGTTTAGTCTATAGTGTAATTTATGGTCTAGTCTTTAGTTTATAGTTATTATTGTCTAGTCTATAGTCTAGTCTAGTCTATAGTCTAGTCTATAGTCTAGTCTATAGTCTAGTCTATAGTCTAGTCTATAGTCTAGTCTATAGTCTAGTCTATAGTCTAGTCTATAGTCTAGTCTATAGTCTAGTCTATAGTCTAGTCTATAGTCTAGTCTATAGTCTAGTCTATAGTCTAGTCTATAGTCTAGTCTATAGTCTAGTCTACAGTCTAGTCTATAGTCTAGTCTATAGTTTAGTCTATAGTATAGTCTATAGTCTAGTCTTTAGTCTAGACTATAGTTTAGTCTATAGTCTAGTCTAGTTTATAGTCTAAAGTCTAGTCTAGTGAA
Organism: Lucilia cuprina; assembly: GCF_022045245.1. Classification (NCBI taxonomy): domain Eukaryota; kingdom Metazoa; phylum Arthropoda; class Insecta; order Diptera; family Calliphoridae; genus Lucilia; species Lucilia cuprina. The sequence goes on along the minus strand of NC_060951.1, from coordinate 58,451,931 downwards.
TATTCTAGTCTGATTTCCTTTCAATTTATATATAATTCCTTATAAGTATATCAAAAACATGGACCCCTAGCTTAATGTTATATTACATTGGCCAACAAAATTTTAAATAAGTCGAAACCCAGAGTTGCATCTGAATCTGACATCAGAATATCTAAGTCACATCTGGTTTTCGACATATCGTGTCTTCTTCCTTTATTTATATACATCTTCTTTTCTTTTTTACTAAGACCTTAAGTCTTAAGGTTTTCAATATAAATAGTAGAACAGATTTTCGAAGTTCACGATATTTATTAGTTTTATAAAATTATTATGTTATTGAAACTATATACTTTTTTAAATTCCCAAACTTTTGCCAAATTTCACACATATTTAAACATGTTTATCTTACAAATCCATATTATGTTCTAAACATACACTTTTTTTAAAAAATACTTTCAATTTGTTCCAAAAATTATATAATATTTTCATTTCCATTTTATTTCTTTAATAAATTTGTTTATTTTTTTGTATATATATATATGTTTCAATGCTACAACAACAACAAATATATATACACTTTCAATACACCAAGGAAAGTAACACTAATCAGATATTTTTAGAATATTTTTATTTTGTTTTTTTTTCACATCATCATCTTTAAGATCATTATGAACATCATCATTCATCATTCACAGGCATCATCATCACCTTTTATAATAAATATTTAAGACAACGTAGGCAAATTAATAGTATTAGTCAGCATAGACATCACCAAAATACTTTTTTTTTAAACTATTTTTACTTAATTAATTTTTAAAAACACCAAAGTTTTCAAAAACTTTAACACTAAAGCACCCACAATATAACGTTCTTTTTTAGTTTTTAAAATTTGTATTTATTTTTTTTTCTTAATTGAAGGTTAAATCTATAAGCTTTTTACAGACAACAACAGACCTCTAGCAACATTTAAATAAGTCTGTGTATTTTAAATAAAAATTATTGCTCACTTTTTTATTATATCTATATTTATAGCTATTTTATCTATCTATATGTAGGTTTTTATTTAGATATTTATGTTTTAGATCATTTTAAAGAAACACAAAAAGCGAGTCGTTTCAATACTTTTTCTTAAAACTTAAAAGCAAAAAAAAATTCTTATTTATTCGTACTCGTTTTTTAAAAGAGTAGAGTAGAATTTTGATCTAACCGCCGCGAGTTTTCAACACCAACTGACTTGAATTTTGAAAAAATTCACTTGAAACTCTTTTCAAATTTCAATTTCAAAACATTTGTTTTTCGCTATTCGTACAAAAACAAAACGTAACAGAGAAGACAACGTCCGTATGTAAGTGTGCGAGCGAGCGAATAATTTAACAGAGACAAAAACAACGACAGCAGCAACAGCTAGAGAGCACTAGCAACATGGGCAAAATAGTAGCACACACTAGATTTGTGTTTTATTAACATTAACAGATTAACAGATAGTTGTAGTATCTTAACTCACGTCAGGCATAGTGGGTTGACAATAGGATTTTTTTTAATTAAATCAAAAGTTTGTTTCCTAGACTAGTATATAGTCTAGTCAATAGTCTAAACTATAGTATAGTATATAGTTTAGTTTACAGTCTAGTCTATACTCTAGTCTATAGTTTAGTTTATAGTCTAGTCTATAGTCTAGTCCAGTCTATAGTCTAGTCTATAGTCCAGTCTATAATCTAGTCTATAGTTTAGTCTACAGTCTAGTCTACAGTCTAGTATGTTGTATATTCTAGAGTCTAGTCTATAGTCTAGTCTATAGTCTAGTCTATAGTCTAGTCTATAGTCTAGTCTATAGTCTAGTCTATAGTCTAGTCTATAGTCTAGTCTATAGTCTAGTCTATAGTCTAGTCTATAGTCTAGTCTATAGTCTAGTCTAAAGTCTAGTCTATAGTATAGTCTATAGTCTAGTCTATAGTCTAGTCTATAGTCTAGTTTATAGTCTAGGGTATAGTCTAGTCTATAGTCTAGTCTATAGTCTAGTCTAAAGTCTAGTCTATAGTCTAATCTTTAGTCTAATCTATAGTTTAGGCGATATATAGTCTAATATATAGTCTAGTCTATCGTCTAGCCTATAGTCTAATATATAGTCTAGTCTATTGTCTAGCCTATAGTCTAGTTTAAAGTCTATACTATAGTCTAGTCTTCAGTCTAGTCTAGACTATAGACTAGACTATACAATAGACAATAGACTAGAGTATAGACTATACTATAGACTAGACTTTAGACTACACTATAGACTAGACTTTAGACTAGACTGTAGACTATACTATAGACTAGAATATAGACTAGACTATAGACTAGACTATAGACTAGACTATAGACTAGACTATAGACTAGACCATAGACTAGACTATAGACTAGACTATAGAATGTCTATTCTAGTCTAAAGTCTGCTTTATAGTCTATTCTATAGCCTAGTCTATTGTCTGATCTATAGACTATTCTATAGTCTAGTCTGTTGTTTATTCTATAGTCTAGTCTGTAGTCTAGTTTAATTGATAGTATATTCTATAGTCTAGTCCCTAGCCAATAGTCTAGTCTGTAGTCTAATCTATCGTATAGTCAATAGTCTATTCTATTAACCACTCTAGTCCAGTCCATATTCTAGTCTATCTATTTATCTAGTCTAAAGTGTAATCTTGAGTATAGTCTAGGCTATAAACTAGACTATAGTCTAGTCATTATTTCATGTATTTGTTCATATCCAACCCACTGTGTGAGCCTATTAGGTCATTATTTTCTACTCTACTTCTGGCAGTCATCTCACTGTTGTTATTCTTTCCCGTGTATTTGCGTTAGCAATACATAGATATTTGTCTCTAATGTTAAAAGATCTTATATGTGTCTTTTCTAAACAAACATTTGTTGTTTTTTGAAATGATATTATAGTTTTTTTAATGCGACCAAAATACACATCGCTCTCTGCTACTTTTAAAATCACAATAGTTGTTATGAACTTTTTTAGAACATGATCTGATCTTGCAGATTTTAACAACACAATTTTTTTTGAAAATATGAAATCATTTCAAAATCATACCAAAAACATGTGTATGAATTCTCTAGTAGAATTTAGGTTTATAGCTTTACAAAATTGAGAGATACTAACGAAGCAAACGTGAGTTTAATTGAAGCAAACACATATTAATGTAATTGAAATAAAATTTATTGACTGAATTAATTAATTGATTTTGTTAGAAACTACTCTTATACTTAGACAAAAGTTACCACTTGTGTGGATTTGAATTTTTTATTTTTGGCAATATTTTTCTCTTAATTGAAATTTTTATGAATATGATTTCTTAATTGAAATCTTTATTGGCGTTTTTTTTTTGTAAATGATTTTGGAATTTTGCAAATAATATTTATTGTATATATTTTAGAAATGTTTATGGTTTAAAATTAAGATAGTGAGGTAATTTATTTGAATTTTTTGTTTAAAATGTTGAGTGCTGGGTATGAGGAAATTTGTAAATTAATTTTAATTATAGAAATTAAAAAAAAAAAGTTTACAAATTATTCATTCATAATTGTGTAATAAACCTATAATAAGTTATTGAATATGGCGTAATGATTTCTTATTAAATAATTTGAATCTTTTTAAATTGATTCAATATCAAAAATATTAGAACAAAATTTTTGAAAATTATTTATAATTTCCATTACCAAATTGAACGGTATTTATAAACTTAGTAGCAAATTTACTCGGATAAAATCTTAATTTCTTAAGTCATTAGTGTTAAAACTAATAATGATGTTTCAGATTGCAAGCATTAGAGAGTTGTTGTGATTTGCAACCTAGTTGGATAAGTCAATTAGAATGATTAATCATTTAGTTGTAGTTATAAAAATAAGATATATTTAATAAGAATAAAAGTTAAAACCCATAGAATTATTTTCTAAAGGATTGATCAACAAATCTGATTTTTGAGTTTACATATTAAAAAATAAATGTTTGTTTTTTAAATATGATTGTTGTTTAAAGACGAAATATAGCGAAAATTAAATTTTGTTAATATTTGTTAATATTTGTTTTATAATTAAACTTATATCTCGGAAGATAAATACAATATATAAACCTTTATTTTAATTTTGTAATTATGAGGAAAAAAGTAGTTTTTATAAAAACTTATATCTGTAAACCAAAAATTCGTGAATTTTTAGCAAAACAATAATTTTTCATTTACTTTTTATATGATCCGATATACTAGTTTGTAGCGGGTATGGGGGGATAATGATTACATAAATTAATACATTACATGATCAATTACAATTACTTGTAATGTGTAATTGAGCAAAAACCAATTACAAGTATTTGTAATTATAATTAAAGTTTTCACAATTACAGTCACTTATTATTTGTAGTTGAACAATAACCAATTACAATTTCTTGTAATTGAAATAAAAGTTTTCAATTACAATAAATTGTAATTGATGTTTAACAATTCCTACAATTACTTCTAATTTTAATTTGGTTATTATTAATTGCAAATTACCTGTAGTTATAAGGATAAAAATAACTTTAATTACAATTACTTAAAATGTAATTGAAAATGTAATCATTGCCTCCAAGCCTAATTCGTTACGATCCCAGATTTTGATCTGTTTTTCTCTAACTATATACCTATCCATCTATCTATCTATCTATCTATCTATCTATCTATCTATCTATCTATCAATCTATCTATCTATCTATCTATCTATCTATCTATCTATCTATCTATCTATCTATCTATCTATCTATCTATCTATCTATCTATCTATATATCTATATATCTATCTATCTATCTATCTATCTATCTATTTATCTATCTATCTATCTATCTATCTATCTATCTATCTATCTATCTATCTATCTATCTATCTATTTATCTATATATCTATCTATCTATCTATCACCTATCTATTTATCCATCTGTCTATTCCAGGCCAGTAAAGCGGACCGGGTACCATTAGTAAATAATTTTTCCTGGAAATTTCCAACAAATCTAAAATTCTCCCAAAATATTCCAACTTTTAGTTTTTAATTATATACACATTTCAATTTTGGTACCTTTTTGCATTCCGTTTTTTTATGTTTAGTACTTTTTTCACAGTTTATTACCTTTACATGAGAATTCACTTTCCTTAATTTGATTTTGACACTTTGAGATTTAAATTTTTAATATTTGTTAAAAGTTTGATACTTTTTTAAGGATTTATTAAAAATTCAATTTACATTTTAAAGTTTTGTATAAATATTTTTTAATAAAAAACTTTCAAAAATAAAAAGTTAAACGTTTTAAAATATATTCTTCTTTTTTAAGAAATTTTTACAAAATTGTATTTTTGATGCGATTTTATTAAAATTCTCTTCGAAATTTATTCAAATTTTAACCAAGAAATTTTTTTTTATTTTTAAAAATAATTCAAAATTTTATAATTTTATTGTAAAATTACTCACTTTCAATATTTAAAATTATATAAAATTATTACTTCTTATAAAAACTTTATGCACGTGAAATTTTTTGCAACAAATTTATTAATTTTTTCTTTAGAAAAATAGAAATTATACTTTGTTTTTTAAACAAGAATTCACAATTCCTTAAAATTTTTACACAAATATGTAAAGTTTGTTTAAAATTTCGCTTTAAATAAAACCGTTATTTTACGTCTTATTTCATTTCCGTTTGAAAAAAAAAGAAAACACGAGCGCGTTCGATTCGTTTTTTTTTCACTCTCTTACTATCCGCAATTGTTGCCGGTCGACAAGCGAATGATGATAAACAATCGTGTGGTTTTTCAAACTACATTTCAGCCAATTGGTTTGATGTTTGTTATTTTTTGAACTACTCAGCTAGCAACTCATACCACAATACAACATGTTAAGCGAACATGTTGCTAGAAAATGTTTTGTTTTTATACTTTACCATAACATATTATTCTTTTTGGAAAATTTTAATGGGAAAACACAACCCCGTTTACAATTGAAATTTTTTTTGTTTTTCTTTCGGTTCTTTCTCTTAAAGTTAATATTATTGTTGTTGCTGCCCAATGATTTTTAAGGTAAAACACAAACATCATGCCCTGTGTTCCCTAAAATAAATAAATTTATAAATCGTATACACATAAGACATTTGATAAAGTAAATTTAACTTAATTTTTTAATTTGATTTAAGAGTTGTTTTTATAAGATCGTCTAAAAATAGGTCAAACTGTAAGAAGAAAAAAACGAGATCTATGGAGTTGTAGTCTTGCTCTAGTAATTAAAATAATTTGATAGGTGAAAAACGAAATCTTTTGACACGCATAATTTTTTGTTGTTTTTTGATTAATAATTATATATATATATTTTTGGTAAAAATGCACAAATTTTATCAGAGGGGGTTGGGCAATTTTTTTTTAATTAAGTGAAAGATATTTCATAATAGAGTGTATAAAATGAAGATTTTATATTAATTTAAATTTCATTAGCGTAAACTGATTTGAGTTCACTTTGGCCTAAGAAATTGATTTTTATACACTATATCATCGAAAGTGGTGATAACGATCTTATAGACATTTACAAGCTTGTCATTCTGTGTATGACACCATAGAAATAGAATAGAAATCAATCTTCATAGAACTCGATCGCTTCACCAAAACCATAACTACTTAAGAAAGTAAGATATCGGATTAAAATTTGACATATTTTGGGTCTGTATATATAAACATAAATCACTCTGCAATTATTTTTTTGATCGGTCCATAATTGTACATAGCTTCCATACTACTTTTGATGATATAATGATAATTTAACATAAATTAGATTTTACTTTAAAGTAGCTTAGGTAAAAAGAGTGGCTTACATGGATCCAGGCAATTGCGTTCCCGTTGTGATGCTCTAGTAGTCAAAAGAGTCCATTTAAGTAATATTCACTTTTTCAGATAAAAAAAAACAACCGGATTGATTCATAAAGTTTAGATTATTTTTGATGCACATCTCATATAGCTCCTCCAAAGAGGGTACAGAAAGTAGTGGCACAATGTTCTCTAAATTCATGGAATGATGAGCAATAGTAAAACAGCTGAGGCTTTTTTCCTCTATCTCCTCATTATGACAACTCCTACAGTAGTCGTTGCATTTGGGATCTATTCCTCTCGAGTGTTTGCCAATTGCACAATGTCCCGATATGACTAATACCAACATTTTTATCTGTTCCTTGCGAACGCTTCACAATAAGTTTGACGAGGGAGAATCGTATAGAGGACAAATTTGGCGTCGAAATGAGTCAGGTGGTATCGTTAAACCATCCGATTTGAACGATTTTATAAAGTTCACACAGAACCAGCAAGATCGCACCATATCTGTCAAGTTCGTCAGCTATATATAGAAACTTCTTATCTCTGCCTGTAAAACACTACAATATATAGATAACCTATATGCGAATTTATTTACAAACCTTTCAATGTAACCACCCACCCTTCCACCGCTCTTGGAGCCATCAGTGTAAACAATTGTTACACCACTGGTTAAGTGGGACTTGGTTACTGAATTCATAGCAGGAATTTGGTTATTGAAACGTTTGAGATTTCGCAACTCTATAGTGTACATAAAGATGCAAGGATTTGAAGTATTTAACACACAAAACCGCTGGACTTAACCATGCACCTTATTTGGCATATATCGAAAAAAAGTACTTTCGCACGATATTATCCTTTTTAGCAGATAGTGACATCAAAAGAACAACGTATTTTTCATTTCAAAATAATGATGTAATTCGAGAAAATTGTAAAAAAAATTGCAATGTTTCGATGACTGCACAAAGAGTCTGCCATTGAACAGTATGGGCTCAACAAATGCTTTGAAGATCCAGTTAATACCTCTAGGTTTAACGTCCCAATTAGAAGCCTATTCTGAATAATAAATTCCTATGTATTTCCACCCACTGAGTTCAAAAAATGTAATGAAAATTTTCGGTTAGCTTAAGTTTCCGAGATATTGTGGTTTTTGTAAAAACGTTATTTAAGATTTTTTTTTTTTTTTTGATATTCTACATAAAATTTACCAAACAATATTGAATTCAATCCGAAATATGTTACTGCACTCTTAACGAAGGCAATCTAGTTATACTGCATTAACTTTCATCATGATTATACTCTTTAGAAAGATAATTTTGTGTAGATTTCCATGTTGTTTAAAAAAACTTTGGAATTTAGTTCCAATTCTGCAATATTAAGTAAAAACTTCGATCGTAATTACGTTTTTGTAAGTTGTTGTTTATGTGTCGGATAGTCGAATCGAAATTCAGAATACCAAGTTGCCAAACGGAGAAAATTTCGATTCAAATTGAAATGCAGAATAGGGCCCAGTGTCTGTACAAAAAATCGCAATATCTCATCAATTTAATAACGATTTTTGAACTCAACGCTGGAAAATACATAGAAATTATTCACTTTTATTTAAAAGGCCCGCAAAAAGTTCGATTTTGTTGACTTGTGTAATCATACTCGAGGATCACACATGATCACTAAGATTGAGTCTTATTCCATTTAAGGGAATTAAGTTTTTAACCTAATACATTCTTATAACAACCACTAGCTCAGTTTTCAGCGTATTTATACTGAGGCCACAGGAAACACTCCACTAACTGAGCATGTTAACTCTATCACGTATACGGGACACCGTTGTCCCAAGATTTACATGCTACATGCTAAAAAAGATTATATCCTGCAATATCCTTCGAAAACACTTTTTCCATTTTTCATCAAAAATGATCAATAAACGTCAAAATAAAGTGTGTGGTGAAATCATATCCATGAAAAATCCAGCGGTTTAGTTTTGTGCATAAAAGGGTTAAGAGCAAATTCCATGCAACTAGATATGGTTTAAAGAAATTTACTTGTCAGAAATACCACATCGTCGTCAGCATTAGCGACAGTCTTAAAAGTAGCTTACAGGTGAATGTTTTTTTTTTATTTCAGGCTTAGCACTCTCACCGTTCCCACTGCAATTGGATCTACGCTCCAGAACGACTTGAGTCATACTCGGCTAATGATTATCAACCTAGTGGCAGTTATATCGAAATTTTTCCCCCAGGTTAGTCGAACTGTTACACAGCACTCTAACCTTTTTCTTTTATTTCTACAAATTCTACTAAAAAAATACATCAATCCTTTCAGACTGTGTGTGTGTTTTTTTTTAGATTTTTATTTATATTTTTAGCAAAAACTGCATACACATTTAAATTAAACTTTATTTGATCATTATTTATGTTTGTTTGTTTGTTTAATTGTAGCATTTTTAGTGTTTCTCTAAATGTAGATTAATTAATGGATATATTTATATTGTTTTACTTTAATTTCCAATTTAATTTATAAATAATTTATAAATTTTACAAGAATTTTTCTTCATACCAAATACATATTTCTTTAAGTTTGCAAAATTATCAAAAAGTAAATGTTAAACTAAACAAAATTAGAAGTTTTTTTTGCACAATTAAAATATTATCTTTTTTTTTTTTGCAGTTTTTATGAGGGTATGACCTAAAATCTATGAAATAAAAAAAAAGTTTAAAAGAAATATAATTTCTTAGCTGTTTTAAATACAATTCATGAACTTTTTTTGTTTGTTTTTTTTTTAGTTAAATATTTTTCTTGTTTTTTTATTATTATATATTTTATTTATTTAGATATAGAAATATTTGTTGTTTTATTTAGATTAAGAAATAAATTACGAGTGTGTTTTTGTTGTGTTTTAAATAGTTTACATTTAAAGTTCCTTTGCTTTATTTAACTGGCTTACAAAACAAAACAGTAACTTAGGGCGGGTTTCTTACTCATCAGTTAAACTAGGCTTAACTTGCTATTAGATTAAACTCGGAACAAATTTAGGCGGACTTTAACCGATGATTGTGTTTTTCAGTTTTAGATTTAAGCTCAGTTAACTTTGTTAGTATTGCCAAGTTTTCACTCAAAAACATAAACAATGAACAACTGTTTTTTGCAAACAATACTTTTGTAAAATGGAAAATTTTGGAAAAATGTTAAATAAACACTTAAAACAATAATTAATAAAACAAAACAAATCAGAAAATTGCAATTTACTTAAAATATTACGTTTTTGTTCTTCCGAAATCATTGTTTTATTGTTTTTGTTAATTGTGTTTTCTCACTTATAACTTGAGTTTAATTGGCCAATTACGCTCAGTTAAACTAAGATAATAAGTATCTTTACTGATAACTGAAAAACACGAAACATATATTAAACCAGGTTTAACCAAAGAATGAAGATTATCTTTATCAGAAAAACTCGCCCTTAAAATATTTGCAATTAAGAGAAGGAAAATATAGAAATAACTAATAATAGTAGTAAGAGCTATTAATAATTTTAATGATTGCCTTTTATAGTTAGATGATAAAGAAATAAATGAATTATTTTTTTTTTTGTTTTTATAAAAAAAACTAAACTTTAAATAAAAAAGAATAAGAAAAAAAAAAGAATTTTTTTTAATGAAAATGATAAATTCACAATTTTGTTTAACTTTCTTGCAAAAGTAGAAAATCAAACTAAATATTTAAATATTGTGTATGTATAAAAAAAGTATTTTTAAATTATAAGAAATTTTTGCATAAAATGCTTAAAAAATAAATTTATTAAATTAAAAGCCATGATTAAACTTGCGCACAACTTTTTGCCTTTTCCTTGACTGACTACTGCAACAATTCACCCATAACGATTTCCAGAATCATTTTTTGTCGGAAATATTCCATGTTCTGTTGAGAGAATGTTATCTCTCGATTACGTGTTATATACTCGGCAAACATGCAACTGAACACACCACAATCGCTGCCGTTCATTTGGCGCGGCACACCCTGTACCGATTCGATTACAAAGTTACTAGTATCGAAGGGTTGTTTGCGTTTATCCATCGATTCATCTTTGAGGTATTGTTCCAGTGCCTTGAGTACACTGGGATTTGGAGTACCCATGGAATCGTAGTATTTAATGGTACGATTCTTCAAGTGTATTATAGCCATACACCAATGGACGCCGCCAACATGTACGGGCACTGGCATAATGTCCTTGGCAAAGATATCGACTTTACGCGTCCAGCGCTTAACGCCAGCATGACCGGCCTGCAATAAACGTGGCACGAAAAATGTATTCATGGCATAGACCGTAGGCAGACCATGAGAGTCGTGTTTCTTTTCGCCACGCTCGGTTAGTAGATTCATGTAGAAATTGATGACTTCATCGTTAAGCCAATTGTGACCGCACAAGGTGTGTATGTCACGTCTGGTGATGTTCAAATTGAACTTGGATACCAAAACCTTAAGATAAATTTACAAAAAATTATAATTTTTTCTTTAAATTAAGTTTTTTCTTTAAGATTCAAATTACCTGATCCAAGGGACCACATATAGCTGCATTAATACGTGCCCTGTGCTCTTGTGTGAATTCTACAAATTCAGGTTCTTCAATGGCATCATCAAAATCATCGACCACCAATAGTTCAGGATCGACAATTTGGAATTTGCGTAAACGTTCTTGTATTTCAGCCTCAGCTGCGCGACGTTCAGCTGTTAGTTTTTCGTTACTAAATATAAAAAATCAAAGTAAAACTAAACCAATAAATGCTAATTTTAAAACAACTACTAACATTTTAACCGCTTCCTTAACTTCATCATTTCTAGTCTTTTTAAGTTGAGACCACTTCGATTGCCAATTTTCCATCCAGTTGCCCTTGATAAAGGGCGAAGCATTGAAACGTTCTTGCAATGAATTAACCGGCTCCACATAGGGTCTATTGAAAAAAATATTAAATCAATAAACATTTTTTTAAATTTTAGCTTAAACTTACAAAGCATCTTTTTTGGGTTTCTCAACTTTTTCTTCGCACAAATTAATAATCGAATTTTGCTCTTTCTGTATCTTAGCACAGGCTGACAATACATGACGTTCTTCATTACCCAAATCTAATATATCAGATATTTCATCATCATCTACAATGACGGTAGTGGGCATTGACTGTTTTCCTTTCGAGGGACGTGAAGTTTTTAGATGTGAAATGCCTGTTATGGTGACTTCATCATCCTCATCGTCATCCAAATTAATTGTGGACGATAAGGGAGGGCGTTTGAAAATCGATTGACTCAAACCCATAGAACGTCTATTGGCAGCTGGAGAACTGCGAGCAGAGGATGTTACTGCTGTGCCTAAGAGTAGACCAGATCTTCGGCGTTGTGCCGCCGACTTCAAGGAGGAAGAAGAGGAAAGTTTATTCTCACCTCCGCTAGAACTATATAGACCCGGTACCACTTGTTCTAGTAACTGTTGATATTTTTCACAATCCTCTCTTTGCTTTTCCTGGTTGAGTATTGAAGACCGATTTTGTGTTGAATAATGATTTGTGCGTAGACTGATTAAACCATTCAATATGCGTGAAGATTCAGAAGTCGAAGCAACTGATGAGGAAATACTACTGCGGCCACCCAATACGTGACCAGTTCCTGCACTTTGACGTAAAGTTTCGGCATAAGTTGGCTTGCGCCTTGTCTCCACTTCGGCGTTAAGAGATGATTGTAAAATGCTGCCAGTGCTGGGTTCAATCAGAGGTGGTGGTGGTGGTTTCTGTTGCGTAGACTTGCGACGCTCATCGGTGCGTATAATCGGAATGTTAAAGACTTCGGGCACTCGCTTGGCTGAAGCCAATGTAGAGGGTTTAATATCGTAACCTTTTATTAAAATTGGTTCATCATCGTCGGAAAATTCAACATCGGCATAGGTTGTGTTCTTGATTAATTGCTGGGTAATATGGGGAGCTGAAAACATAGATTTCCTTAGGGGTGGTTTGTCTGTAATAAAATAAATTAATATATTTCAAAGAAATATCTATCAAATATGTACCTATAGCAGAAGATGACCGACGATTGGACATCTCCAATAAAGTTCTGGAGTTTTGTGCTGAATTACTCAATAAATATTGTCTATCGTATTTGTGGACTTTTTGCTGTTGCTGATGATTATGATGTGTTAGAGGTGGTAAAAACTCATTTACATCGTCCTCTTCAGAGCGGGCAGCAATATATTTGGGAAAACGATTCTCCACCTTACGATACTTTATCTGCTGGGGTCCGCTTGACTCACCAGCACACCAATCGTCCGATCTTCTCTTTCGCTTACCCTCCTGATGTACAGTACTGTAGTGATTTGTCGAAGGATTCCAATTAAATAAATGTTTCAATTTATTTATTATGTCGAGACCCATTTGGGCTTCTTGTCTGCTGTTGAAATCGTTATTATAGGCGTACGATGGACGGCCAATTGATGCTGCTTCAACAGTTTCCGAATCCGAATAATAATCACAATTGTTGTCTTCGTCTTCGATATAGACTGCTGCAGCGGCGGTACTAGAATAACCGTTTAATTGCCTGTATGAATTGAAATTTTCTTGCGAGTCGACACTATATTTTCTTAGATTGGGAATTGATCTTCGTAGTTGAGGGTGTGGTGCTAGCAAAGGTGGTGGCGGTGGTAGTGTGGCTGAATGATCGTTGCAAGTTCTGAGAGTTAATTGGATATCAATGGGAATTGCTTCTGGTACTGGTCTGCGAATTTTACGACTCAATAATGGATTATTTACAATTGCCTGAAATGGTAGAAGTTTATTAATAGTAGAAAATTTTATGCAAAACTCATATTTGTTGCTTTTATTAAGACATTTTGATATTTTGAGTTTTATGGGAAAATTTTGTTTTTAAAAAATATCTTTCAAACTTTAAAATTTAATTTTTGTCGAAAATTTCAAGAAAAGTTAAATTTAAACCAAATCGGATTTTTATATATTTTTTGAAATAACTTTCAATAAAAAATTTATTTTTGGCAAAAAATTATATTTTATTTAAAATTAGGTTTTTAGTAAAATATTGGATTTTTAGCGAAAAATTAAATTTTTAATGAAATTTTTTATAAAATGCATTATTTACGTTCTAATTCCCTACCTGTCTACTAGTTGTTTGTTGGTTTTTCCTTTTGGGAACACGTGTAACAATGTATTCAAACTCTTCGTCTTCGTCCACCTGTATCTGTTGTGGTAGCTCTTGATAAGGTGTAGCGACTTTGGAGGCAATTTTATGGCCGTCTTTTAAATCAATTACAAAATGACTGGTGGAAGCAAAATTTTCGTCTATTACTTCTTGTTGCTGTTGTTGCTGTTGCACGTTCTCTTCAACTTTCGAAGGTATAGTTGAAGTTTCCGCTTGAGCTGTTTGTTGATCTGAGTCAATTACTTGCAGTAATTCGTATTGTTCTTCTTCCTCTTCTTCTCCTACACCGTCTTGCAAGTCTTTGCCAAATTGCTTTTGCTGTTCGTTTGGCACTTGTTGTTTGTTAAAAGCAGCTAAAGTTGAATTATTACTATTGTTAGCAGCTGGAACTCTTCGCAATTCTTGTGTAATATCCTTAGAATTGAAATGTTCCAAAGGCAAAAGTTTGGGTTCGGGACGTCTTATCCACTCCTTTCCAGTAGTTTTATAGTTGTTGGGAGTACTGCTGTTGTTTTGGTGTTGCAGAGCGTTTATTGTTGCTGATGATGACGTCGACGACGACGTTTGTTGTAGTGTAGATGATGCGCTATTGTGCGCCTCCCTTACACGCGCCAGTAATGCTGCCGTGGCCTCACTGGCACTGGGACTACTCGATGTAGGCACACGATTCGTTAATATTTGATGTAGATTATCTTCTAGATTCGTGTGTTCAATGTACATCATCAATATAATTTTAGGGTAAAGGCTACCAAAGCCTGTTTAGCCATCGACTTCTAGAAGGGTTTTTTTTTCAAAAAAAGTGTTTATAGCACTTTTTTCTTCTAAATATTAGATTTAAGGAACTTTTTACTTGCACTTGTTTCGTTTTTGTATTTCTTTATAAAATTGTCTGCGCTGTACTTTTACCACTTACTACCTTTGCTTGTCCGGCTATAATAATCCGGGTAGCGTCCCTTTGTAATTGTTTTTTTCTGCTTCACTCACTTTTTCTTGTTGTTGGCAAAATGTCTGACAGCTCTTCTGTATTTTTTTTTCTCTTCACAATTTCTGCGTTGTTGGACTTTTCATAACAAAATTTATGAAATTTGTACACTTTTCTTGATGTTATTTCGGTGTGCAGAATAGAAAATTTTCCTTTTTTTAATTTTTTCGTGAAAATTAGGTTGGCCAGAGTTTTGCAATGAAAGATTTCACGTAAAGAAAAAAGCCGCACGCTTGCAATTTCGTTTTTTTCCCTTGAAAGCAGAGATACAAGCAGAAACATACGACGGCGACTGGTCGCCGGCCAAATTTTGGGAGGCCGCGACGTCGTCAACTCTTCAATTTATGATTTTCATAAAAAGTGGCAACACAGTTATATCTAGTTCACACGAGCAGTGGAATCAATATAGTCTCTGAATTACTATAGTCAATTAACAGCTTGATTACATTTGGAACTGCTGTCGATAAATTACATAAAAAGAGCGAACAAGTAATTGAAATTAAACGACTAGTAATTGAAATTAAACGATATTTTCTTGACGTTTATAAGAAAAAATCAAAGCAAAATGAAGATTTGTTTAAAAGTATTGTTTATGAAATAAAAAGGAATGATTAAAAAATTATTCTGAATAAAAACCGGGAACATAAATATTATTTTTCTCGTTTAATTAATGTTTATTTCATTTAATATCATCCATTAATAATAAAATATGCCGAAAATGGGTTTTTGCAATTGTGCAAAATTTTTAACAAAATATTCTGAACATATGACAACGCAATAAAAGTAACAGCTTAATTACAATTGGAACCGCTGACAGATCACACGAAAAGAGCGAGCGACGAATTAAAATTAAGCGACTGTCAAGGCAAAATGATGTTTTTTTTAAATTATTTTTTTTTTGTTATTAAAGGAGAAAGATTAAAAAATTATTCTGAATAAAATACGGGAAAAGATATATTGTTTTTTCCGTTTTATTTATATTAATTTAATATCTTCCATTAATAATAGCACTTGCCGCATTATAACAACCCCGTTTTTGCAATTTTGCAAGATTTTTAGCAAAATATTTTGAACATATGGCAACGCTACAACATAACAAGTAGGAAAGTAGAGTCGGGCATGGCCGACCATATAATACCCTACACCATGAGTATATTTTTAAAATTTTTACTTTTTATAAAGAAACTTTTATGTTGAATATTTGTTCAAAATAATGGACCGATTTCAACCATTTTCAATAGGCTTCGTCAATAGGCCCAAAAAACATGCTTGGTCCAAATTTCATCAAATTATCTTGAAAATTGCGGCCTGTACCTTGCGCACAAGGTTTATATAGCCAGCCAGCCGGACAGACGGACGGACATGTCTTAATCGACTCAGAAAATGATTCTGAGTCGATCGGTATACTTTAAGGTGGGTATTGGACCAATATTTTTGTATGTTACAAACATCAGCACAAACGTATAATACCCTCCCCACTATAGTGGTGTAGGGAATAAAAAGAAGAGAACAATTAGAGGATTGCCAGAGAGTTCAATAAATGAAAAATAGAATCTATCTCAAATAATTAAAAAATAAATTTCTCCCGATTTTGACCCAACTTTTTAAAACGGAACCGAAAATTAAGTTCACGTTTTTGGCGTTTTCTGTGTCTATTTGAAAGTTTAAATTTTACTTTTTAAATTTTTTTTGCATACATTTTTTGGCACTTGCTTTAGTACAATTTTTTGCAGCTGTGCATGAAAAAATAATGTGACTGACGCGCCACCTGGTGGTAGGTAGTATTTCTATTATACACAGAGTGTCTCATAATTGAAATAATATAGTTTTTATATTATTAACAGCACAGTGGGTTTAATACTTTTAAAATTGATATTCATTATTTGAAATTAATAAGATATTTTAACAAATTATTAAATATTATTACAAATTTATAATAAATTAATAGTAAAACTAAACAATTACTTTAAATTTCTTTTCTTTATTAACAGTTTTGCAATAAAATATATATTTTTAAAAACAAATTTATATTTGTTCGTCTCAAATTTTCTTTTGTTTTTTACTAACTTAAAATAACCTTTTTTTATTTTTTACAATTAAAACATAAATATATTAAATTCCATAAAATAATACTGCTAGCATAGAGGGCCGCCGCTAGACCCACACTGGCTTGAAAAGAAAAATTCACCACTACCCAATGGGCCAGGGTTCCCCATACAAGTATTAGCAAGCCATTGGTAAAATGTACAGGATAACGTATAGCCGACCATTGAGATCGTGTCATACTCATCTGAAAGACCCAGTCGTGAAGGAAGAGGGTTACCGATTGGCCAAAGCCTAAAAGGGCAGCCGAGACACTTAGTAAAAGTTTAGAGGTTGAAAAGCTAATAACTGAAAAAGGGAAACATAATTACTAGAAATACAGTTTATATAAAATAGCCTTACTTACATATCAACGCAAATCCTTTCGAGATACAGCCCAGAGTGTGCCATTTAAATTTATGTTTATATAAACTATTACCAAAGCGCGGAGTCATCAGAGAAAAACACATCCAAGGAAATGCCAATAAAGAGAATAAAAATGGGATTTCAGCATTTTTAATAGCATGATGACTGACGGCCAAACCCGGTAAAACAGTCAAACACATGACATATGAAAAAATATCAGCCGATAGGAAAAAAGTGGTAGAATATAGTTGAGGCACCACCAAAGCCGCTTGTAAAGGATGAGCAATTTTATCCAAAAGATTACCCCATAAACTTGTAGTGACATTACGCGAAAATTGTTGAAATTTATCCTAAGAAAAGGAATGCTTTTAGTAAAATATTTTGTTTGTTTTGAACTTATAGCGACCTACCAAATTACTATAACCCGAATCCACTACACCTTCACGACTCATTTGCAATCCATTCGAAATGGATTTTTGCATAGTCTGGGAAGCACTTACACTGTTTCGACCATAATTCTCTATAGTAGCAGAACTGGAACGTAGAACAGAAACATTTTCATCTTCTTCGGGAATAATTTCCATAATTTCCACACCATTTGGATTTATGAAGGTTACATCCACCTGATCAGTGGGTAACATATAGTGGCCACTATCCGCCAAAGCTAAAGCCGCCACATTGGGATGATGTTCCATAATGGGATTTTTCCAAGTGCGCAATTCTATGCCATCCATTTGATCGTTAAAAACATTCGAGTATCGACCCAATTGATGATGCAGTGGGGTAAATGCTGTCTCTGCCTTTATCACAGATACACGCTGAGTTATGGCACCCTCACGGTGACGTGTTATAATTAAACTTATCGGTATGAGATTCACTAATAAAGCAGACATTAAGACTATAGACTGGGCTGTGCCGTAAAGGGTGCGTAAATTTGTAAAGGCAAACGATAGAAATAATTGACAAAAGGCTTCGCCACATAAAAATATGGTTTTGCGTACGAATTTATCTTCTCGCGGACGTACTGCTTCTAGGATGACATGTGTTTTCCAAACAAATAAACTAGCACCAATACCTATTGAAATAATGCAAATTTTAATAATATTTTATCGTACACCAATTCCTTACAAACCTGCAAAAACTCCATAAAATACTATGGCTATAGCTTGAGTGGTTGTGGAAACTTTTACCCAGGCTGAGGAAAAGAATATACCGCTTACCATTAGGGAACAGCAGATAATTAAGGTGGCCAACAGAAAGACTCGACGATATTTAACTGTTTCTCTTGTTCTACCATGATATTCTGTATCCAAATGTTCGAGTATACTTCGGCATAATTGACCCGTAGCTTGATATACAATAGCCGGCCAGATGCGTAGCACTAAGTCTTTATCTGATTCGACCACATTACCATACAAATAGGCAGGAGTAGCTAGAAATGCCTGAAAATAGGAAAAAATAAAAGATTTTAATTTATTTATAGTAAGTTTCGATATAATCTTCTAGAATAGCAAACAAGTTTAAGAAATTTATTTTAATTTTAAGGACTAAATATAAGTTTGGTGTTACCTATATTTGATTCTTACTAAGCTCAGAATACAGATAACTGTTAAGTCAGTCTATAATCGAGACTACAGAACAGTCTATAGCCGATAATATATAATAGTCTACAGTCGCCTATAAACGAAACTATAGAATAGTCTATATTTGAGGCTATAAAAGAGTCTATAGTAGAGACTATAGAATAGTCTTATAGTCGAGTCTATAGAATAGTTTATAGTCAAGTCTATAGAACAGTTTATAGTCGAGACTAGAGAGTACTCTATAGTCTACAGTCGAGACTGTAGAACAGTCTCAGTTTAAAGTCGAGTCTGTAGAGCAGTCTCAGTTTATAGTAGAGACTATAGAACAGTTCATATTCGGGTCTATAGGCCAGTTTAAAGTCGAGTCTATAGAGCAGTCTCAGTTTATAGTAGAGACTATAGAACAGTTCATATTCGGGTCTATAGGCCACATTAAAGTCGAGACTATAGAATAGTCTTCAGTCGAGGCAATATTCTAGATTATGAGCGAGTTTATAGTCGAGACTGCAGAATAATCTATAGTCGAAACTATGGAACAGCCTATAGTCGAGACTGTAGAACAGTCTTCAGTTTATATTCGAGAATATAGGCCAGTTTATAGACGATACTATAGAATAGTTTATAGTTGAGGCTATAAAAGAGTATATAGTAGAGACTATGGAAGTGTCTTATAGTCGAGTCTATAGAACAGTTTATAGTCCAGTCTATAAAACAGTTTATAGTCCAGACTAGAGAATAGTCTATAGTCGAAACTATAAAACAGTCTACAGTCGAGACTGTAAACAGTTTTCTTTTTAAAGTCGAGACTATAGAATAGTTTATAGTCGAGACTGTAAAATAGGTTTTATTCGGGTCTGTAGGCCAGATTAAAGTCGAGACTATAGAATTGTCTATAGTCGAGGCTATAAAAGAGTCTATAGTAGAGACTATAGAGTATAGTCTAGATTGTAGAACAGTCTTCAGTTTATACTCGAGAATATAGGCCAGTTTAAAGTCGAGTCTGTAGAACAGTTTATAGTCTAGACTTTATAACAGTTTATAGTTGAGAGTATAGAATAGTATATAGTCAAAACAATAGAACAGTATACAGTCGAGATTGTAGAACAGTTTTAGCTTAATAAAATTTTGTTTTAAACTGCAGTCATTCCTTTAGCGTGGCTGTAATAACAATTTTAAAATCTAAATATATATTCTAATCGTAATATTTTGCTAACTATTGGTAACCAAATTTTTTCTAAATATCTTGTATAATAACTTTACATATAAATTAGGCCTATTATTAGAAATGATGAAGATCTACATTAAATTTTCTTTTATCAACTAAAACACCAACCAACACTTCTTTATCACAATATCAAAATTCGAAACAACAGCAAGACATCAACAAGATAATTACAAATTCCTCTTGTTGTTTTCACAACTCTAGCGCCCCGTTGGCCTATAAGCAACAACCCTGTTTAACTATGTATTATTTACTCCCAGAGGAGGTTTATCTTTTTAATCTATATAAAAAAAATATGAACTATATTATAAAACAAGTGGAATTCTATATGTATGTAAACACCAAATATGTACATGTATTGCGAAACCACATAACATATACTTCTGTTGGATATGCTTCTTTATCACACGTCTCCTTTGAACTCCAGCCGTGGCTACAGCAGCAGCTACTGGACGCCGCACTACACTCGGACCCGATGTTGGGGACAGTAAAGTGGCGGCTTCTAGAGGATTTCTATTTAGATTGTTGTGTGAATATGATGTGGGTGAATCCATAGTAAATTATCATGTAGTATTAAATGTTTTTTTTTTTCTTGTTTATTGAGTACCGCCACTCCCTTTCGCCGTAGTCGCAACTATCTTCACTATTTTTTTTTATTTTTAAGTATTTAAAAAAAAAATTATATATCCGCTCGTTATGCTTAGATAGAGTTAAAAACAAGTACTACTGAGAGCCATAGAATCGCAAAATATCAGATTTTCATATTATGTACATACGTCTACGTTGACTGACTGACTGACTGAATGTCGGTCTTTCGTGTGAATGTAGGGAAAATAACAGTATAATTTATTGTGGCGCTGATAACAGTTATCTGATGATAATATCTTGAGATTACTAAATCGAATGCATTCGTACGTATAAACTTTTGAGTAGTATTTTTTAATAAGTTTTTTAAACTCAAATTATTATTTGTGAGTGAGTATGTTTAGTGTTAAACTATTGTGAGTAACATAAGAGAGTTTTTTTTCTTTGAAGAATATGAGTAAAAGCTTATTGAGAGCAGACCTTTATGCTTCATTGATTACCGAGGGTTAGTGTATGCGATAGTTAACATTAAGCAAATTATTTGTTTCTATTTATTTAGGTAGGTGGTTGTAATCAGCCGCAAAATTACCGTAACAAATCAAAATTTTTAAACTTATCGTGGTACAAAAGGGTGTCTCGATTGGTTGCTGATATTTGCTGGTATTAATATGCGAGATCAGAAAACCCTTAAGGACACTTTACACGATCACACTTTACGTACGTAGTCTCATGAGGAAGTAAAATGAAATTCCATCCGTATAGCAAAAAAAAAATAATACGACTTTTATTTATATTTTTTTGTGTTTACACGATTGGTTTAAAACAATAACAAAGTAAGATGGAAACAGCTGTTTTACTTTTTTTGTAAAGCCGACTTTACTGGTTTTCATAATACCAAATAAGAATTCAAGTCATCAATTTAGTTATATAGCGTTAAATAATTCTAAATCTCGGAAAAACTTCTAATGAATGATGTGTTCAAAATGCTTTTCCGATGCTTCCCACAATCGGAGTACGTCTTGATTTTGACCACAGAATGTTGAAGAATTTATTTGTACATAATGAGAAAAATTTCAGAAATGTTTTACTTATGTTACGCGACAATCTGTTGGCTGAATGTTTGTCTTGTCTCGACTGTTTAGAAACAGACTGTTAGAAGATTGAAAATTTTAATTGGATCTTCTTCGGGAGTTAACTACACACTCTCAAAGTAAAATCATATCAAAATTGAAGTCTAAGAGAGAGTGCGGCGAAGTTTTTTACATATTTCTTCCAAGTAGTTGCTTAAAATTAAGCCGGAGGACCAACATGTGTTTATACCCTTCACCTTCGTGAGAAGGGTGTATATAAGTTTGTCATTCCGTTTGTAATTTCTATAATATAATTTTCCGACCCTATAAAGTATATATATTCTGGATCCTTATAGATAGGGGAGTCGATTAAGCCATGTCCGTCTGTCTGTCTGTTGAAATCAGTTTTTAGAGGTCCCCAGATATGCTTTCAAGAAGATTGCTATTTAAAATCAGCAAAATCGGTCTATAAATAACGGAGATATGAGCAAAAATCCGAGACAACCTCTGAAAATTTCATCAAAAAAGCCACATTTTTTTCATGCTTTGTTAAAAAAGCAACAACAACACTGTGAATTGGATGAAGATGTACATGTGCGTGTGTAGATGTATTTGGTTTTATTCAGCTGTGTATTTTTTTGTATGTTTGCATGCTGTTCTGTTCTCACGTGGGTATAACAAGAACAAGGAGATAAAGCAGTAATATGTTGGTAATACATCTGATATTTGTTTGAGGGTGGTAATACAGTTTGACGGTGGTATTACAATACAACGGCTAATATTTCTTTCTGCTACAGTTTATATTTGTTTGTGTGTATGTTATGTGTGACATGTGTGCAGAGATACGAAATAAATAAGAACTGTGTTTTAAAACATACTTGGTGAAGGGTATATAAGATTCGGCACAGCCGAATATAGAAATATTACTTGTTTATAACTACTTCGCATTCTAGGTTTTAAGTAACATGCAACGTAAATTTTTTATTTTATTTTTTCATCATTAAACTCATTTTTTCATCATTAGAATATAATATGTCTTATTCAGCTGATATGTCCGTGCGCCACTTGTGACGCATTCTACGCGTCAAGGCTTTCTACGCTTTCAGCAAACAAATACATGATTATACTTTTTTGACAGACGTGTAGAATGCGCGAAAGCGTGGTGTGGACTTTCAACTAAACTTAATTTTGATTACAAAGTTTAACTGGAATTTCTTCAGTTCCAAACTCCATTTTACATAAAATTAACTTTGTATGAGTTCGTGTATGTAAAATTTTAAAGAAGCCTTTGATGTATGTTTCCGTTTAATCTGTTGCTCCATTAAGATACAAGTATTACAGGATAATTTGACTGGACGTCTCAAAATTTGCCTAATTAGCATAAGTCTCCGAATTTCATCCTTGTTTCACCAAGGCTTAAACGATGTTCGAATCAAAAGTTTCTTTGCTACTCATACGGGCACATGTTCATAGTTATTTTGACATCACTGAATTGAGACATTTGACATCACTGAATTGAGAGTTTTTTTTTAGGTACGATCGTCTTTCAAGAGAGTTCAATTTAACGGAGTACTAATGAAAGTTAAATATAGTTTGTAATAAAACACTTGTGTGTTTACTAATATAGTTCGTAACGCAGTTTTAAATCAGGACATGGAAAATATGGATTTTAAAAAGGATTTATTTTAAATGTTTTTTATAGAATTTAATATCTGACCCGATTACCTATACATTATTAATTGTGTGCCTAAAATGTTTATGCATAATTTACCGGATATTGCTGTAAATAACATCATAAACTTGGTCCCCTTCCCAACTACCCATCCACTTTATCATATTCAAACGATGTTTTTTTATATATATAGTAAACCTATTCGAGATAAACGTATTTTTTTTCTCAAGTAGTAATTAATAAGTAGCAGCGATCTTACAGTTGTTGTTTATGGAAAGCAAAGAAAAAAAGTGTTGACACACATTTCAGTGGATTTATTTATCCAAGATAAATGACGATCATTAAGATGACGAAGTGTGAATAAAAATATGTTTATTTTATTATTAGTTGACAAATTTTGCCAGCCTATAAAAAGTTGCAGAACATGCAAGGAATTTCTAAGTATAATAACGAAATTCGAACTAGAATCATCGAAAATGTGGTCAAAAAAAGTTAGAAAATTAAATGTATTTCTATTATTGATGGTGAGTTTAGTGGTTGTAAAAGAAAATGGATTTAATTAATAATGTTGTTAGGTCCTAGTAAATATCTCCCTAGGTGAAACTACGCTGGACCCAGCCGACCAGAATCAAGAGCCTAATGGAAATGCAGAAATTGTGGAACATTTAAATTCGATTGATGGAAGTGGATTGGCCGAAGATGAAGCTGCAATAGTAACTGAGGCTACAAATGAATTGGAAAATCCTTCTGAATCTGTAACAGAATCTGCTGAAAATGTTCAGAATACAGAATCCCCCCAGAATGACTCGTATAGTACGGAAACAATAGTTGAAACAACAACAAATCAAATAGAATGTGTTTGTGATTGTACTGCTAATGGTAATCAAGTTTCAGTTGGTTGTTCTACCCAAACACCAGAAGTGGTAATAACAGAAACTACACAACAAACGAAAGAAAACACTTCCACTAACAATGACTCCACATTGCCGAACACTGAAACTAACAAGTCAAACATTGAAGAGGAAACTACAGAAACTGCTATTGAATCTAATGCAGAACAAACAACAGCCGAACCAGAAACAACAACAACAACAGCAGCTCCTCCAATTTGTTCCACTCCCGGTATACAGGCTAATGAGTTAAATTGCCAACAATATAACCATTGTTCTTTGGAAGGATCTCTTGATGGCAGCTTTCATTTACTTACAAAATCTTGCCCCGAAAAACAAGCTTTCAATATTGAACTTAATCGCTGTAGTCGTGATATCTCTTCTTGTTCCCTGCCCATTCAGTGCCTAGTTAAAGGTGGAATAGCTGATCCTGCTAGCAATTCTTCATATTATCTATGTGAACCTCGTCTAATTGGTGTTGGTTTTCGTATTTTTCATATTGATTGCGCTTCTCATGAAATCTTCTACCCTGAGTTGGGTAAATGTTTTATAGACTTTAATAATTTACCCAGCCAGGATGTGCCGCTCTTTGGATGGAATCAAATCAGAGATATTGATATTGTTAAAGCAGAATTGAAGCTATTAAAGGAACAGGATAAACTACAACTGAAACTAGAAAAAGAACGTCTAAAGGCAGAAGAAAAATTACAAAAAGAATTAGAAAAAGAAGCTAAAAAGAAAGCGAAGGAAGAAGAGAAAATCAACAAAGAAAAAGCCAAGGTGCAAGCCGCTAGTATTGTATGTGTCCAGGAAGGTAATTTTGCCTCTGAAATTGCAGAGAATATTTATTATGCCTGCATTACCAAAAAGGGTAAATTGAAGCCTATTCCCATGCAGTGTGGTTTCGGAGCAACATTTAGTGCAGCAACTGGCACCTGTATCAGCAGTTTACCCAACGTTAACGCTAGTGTTAGCGATGATGAAGATGACGATGATTAAATTAATTTATTATTTTTTTTAATTATTCAATTTATGGTGTGTTCAATTTGTTTTTAATAAATTTTTTATTAATAATAAACGTTTTGAAATCTAGATTATAAACCACTTTATTTTCTTCTTTTAAAGTGTCAAAATATATAGAATAGATGTATATTTTTCAAAAAGAAACTCGTGCGATTTTGAAAAAAAAAAAACAGGAAGTAACCAATTAAAATAACTTATTATAATTTATTGTTATTTAGGTACTTCCGAGAATTTGCTATCCAAAAACAATTAGAAATATGTCTAAAATCACATATTATGTTCGGACAGCCGTTAAATTAAATTCTTTAATGATTAGTAGCATGCATTACAACAATGCTTCCATACGGATAATGATAAGACTGATATTATTATTATTATTATTTCTAGTTTTTGTTCTTGAACGTCTTGTTTATCAGTTAATTACCACAGTTTTAGGGGTTGTGATTACAGACGAAAGCAAAGAGTTTGGTGTTGTTTACCCGATTGTCAAATATTAACTTGGCGATATTTTTTAGCTTTGGTATAAAAGTATTGATAGAAATTTGCTACTAATTAGTTTGTTTCGATTTTTGACTCATAACGGTTATTGGGCATACCGGGTTATATAAATAAAGAAAAAATTCAAAATTCGCTGAACTAAAGTTTAAAATAGTGTGTTTTTAATTCACCGTTAAACGGTTATAGACAAAAAAGAAGAAGAAAAAAAAAACACAATGAAAAATTTAATATTTTTGAGTGTGTTATTATTCGCGGTTGGTATCGGTGCCGATATTATCGAAGATAATCCATGTAAACTTCCCGGTTTTTTTGCGATTAAAGATAATAGTCCCGTTTTTTATGGTTGTTACGCTAATAAGTACGGTGGTTTAACTTTAAAATATTTGTCTTGTCAAAAGGGTGAAGTGTTTAGCTCACATAAAGGATATTGCGTTCCTACAGCTACTTTGAATGAAATAAATGATGAAAGTGAAGTTACTAACGCTCCAGATGTAGAAGATCCAACAATACCCACAGAATCTACAGTTGGAGATGTTGAAAATCCTACAGTTCCTACCGAAGCTACACCAGTACCAGAAGAAGTTGAGAACCCCACAATTCCAACCGAAGCTACAACAGTACCGGGAGAAGTTGAAAATCCTACAATTCCTACAGAAACTACGCTAGCACCAGGTGAAGTTGAAAATCCAACTATTCCTACTGAAACAACTGATAAACCAGCAACTGAAGCGCCTACTAAAGCTCCCTCAACTGAAGCCCCTGCTACCGAAGCTCCCTCAACTGAAGCTCCTGCTACTGAAGCTCCCGCTACCAAAACTCCTGCTACTGAAGCTCCTGCTACCGAAGTTCCTGCTACTGAAGCTCCTGCTACTGAAGCTCCTGCTACTGAAGATCCTGCTACTGAAGCTCCTGCTACTGAAGCTCCTGCTACTGAAGCTCCTGCTACTGAAGCTCCTGCTACTGAAGCTCCAGCTACTGAAGCTCCTGCTACCGAAGCTCCTGCTACCGAAGCTCCAGCTACTGAAGCTCCATCTACTGAAGCTCCAGCTACTGAAGCTCCAGCTACTGAAGTTCCTGCTACTGAAGCTCCTGCTACCGAAGCTCCTGCTACTGAAGCACCAGCCACTGAAGCTCCCGCTACTGAAGCTCCTGCTACCGAAGCTCCTGCTACTGAAGCTCCTGCTACCGAAGCTCCAGCTACTGAAGCTCCTGCTACCGAAGCTCCTGCTACCGAAGCTCCTGCTACTGAAGCTCCTTCAACTGAAGCTCCTTCAACTGAAGCTCCTGCTACTGAAGCTCCTGCTACCGAAGCTCCTGCAACCGAAGCTCCTGCTACTGAAGCTCCTGCTACTGAAACTCCTGCTACCGAAACTCCTTCAACTGAAACACCCGCCACCGAAACTCCCGCAACTGAAGTCACAACTACTGAAAGTGGTGAAACCGAAACAACTGATAAACCTGTTCACGATTTTATTTGTCCCACTACCGGATTTTTCCCTCAAGATGGTAGCTGCAGCGAATTTAACTATTGTTGTGAAATTGATGGTGAATTGAAAGCATTTAGACGTCACTGTCCTAATGGTCAAAACTTCTATCCCATAGGAGGATATTGTACCGCAAACTACGACTGCAATGATGCACCAACTATTGCTCCAGTAACAACTGATGCTCCAGTAACAACTGATGTTCCAGTAACAACTGATGCTCCAGTAACAACTGATGCTCCTGTGACAACTGATACTCCTGTTACAACCGAAGCTCCAGTAACTACTGATGCTCCTGTAACAACCGAAGCTCCCGTTACAACTGATGCTCCTGTAACTACTGAAGCACCTGTTACTACTGATGCACCTGTAACAACTAAAGCTCCTGTTACTACTGAAGCACCTGTAACAACTGAAGCTCCCGCTACTGAACCAACTAAAGCTCCTGTAACTACTGAAGCTCCCGCTACTGAAACAACTAAAGCTCCTGTAACTACCGAAGCTCCCGCTACTGAACCAACTAAAGCTCCTGTAACTACTGAAGCTCCCGCTACTGAAACAACTAAAGCTCCTGAAACTACCGAAGCTCCTGTAACTACCAAAGCTCCTGCTACTGAACCAACTAAAGTTCCTGAAACAACTGAAGCTCCTGTAACTACTGAACCAACTAAAACCCCTGTAACTACCGAAGCTCCCGCTACTGAACCAACTAAAGCTCCTGAAACCGAACCAACCAAAGCCCCTAACACTGAAGCTCCCGCTACTGAACCAACCAAAGCCCCTGAAACTGAAGCTCCCTCTACTGAACCAACTAAAGCTCCAGAAACCGAACCAACCAAAGCTCCTGAAACTGAAGCTCCCGCTACTGAACCAACTAAAGCTCCTGAAACCGAACCAACCAAAGCCCCTGAAACTGAAGCTCCCGCTACTGAACCAACTAAAGCTCCTGAAACCGAACCAACTAAAGCTCCTGAAACCGAACCAACTAAAGCTCCAGAAACCGAACCAACCAAAGCCCCTGAAACCGGAGCTCCCGCTACTGAACCAACTAAAGCTCCTGAAACCGAACCAACTAAGGCTCCTGAAACCGATCCAACCAAAGCCCCTGAAACTGAAGCCCCCGCTACAGAACCCACTAAAGCTCCTGAAACCGAACCAACTAAGGCTCCTGAAAACGAACCAACCAAAGCCCCTGAAACTGAAGCAACCGCTACAGAACCCACTAAAGCTCCTGAAGCTGAAACTACTAAACCTCCAGTAACTGAACCACCACAATCTCCAGAAAAAGTTGCCCCACAAATCGCCAAAACCGATGAATTCGTATGCTTGTCTGAGGGAACATACGCTCATGCCAACGACTGCGCCAAATATTACAAGTGCAAATGGAATAAAACAACTGAAAACTTCGTAGTGGAAATCAAACAGTGTGCCGAAAAACAAGTTTATAATACCTTTACTGATAGATGTGATCGTGAAGGCATTATAACTTGCTTGGGACGCCCAAAGAACTCTAGATTTAATAGATTGTAAATTTAAAAAGAAGAAACTTTATTAATATTAAACGAACGAATTTGTATTAACGTTAAAGGATTTTGAATAAAATTCGGTTAATGCCAAGCACATGATGATAATCTTTATTATTTTGTAAAAATAAAAAAAAATTATTTATTGTAATAAGTATTTATGCTGACTTAATAAAATATATTACGTATACTATAGTATTTATCATATACAAGCGAAAAATCAATCAATATGTTTGTGTTCCTATTCTTATTCTAGAATTTTTATAAAAAAATTAATCAAATATGACGTACATTTACTTTTTCAACTTGTGATTTTAAGTTAAAATGTTTTCTTTTTTAACTTTATTGTGTTTGATAAGAATGAGGTAATCGTGAGTGAATTGGGTCTGCAGATGGTTATGTTGTTTTTTTTTTTCATTTCCTTTCAATTCATTGATACAATAAGTACATTTGGAAAAGATTTGTTTTAATTATTTTATAACAAGATAAGCGACCTTGTTAGCGACTTTTGGTGTAGAGTGCTTAAATACCATCTGATATTGTTTATAATTAAAATTGTTAAAATATTTATTTTTTTCTTTTTGGTTTTAAATGGATTGTTTCAATTTTTTTTGTCTTTAAGTTCAAGAAGTAGCATTAAAGCCGGATGTATATCCATCAAATCCATAGAAATGCACCTATACCTCTTTCGAGCCTAAAGTGCGCTCTTCAACAAATGCCTCAGGTGGGAATCGAACCTCTGGTCTACCAGACTAGAACACTTACCACCAACTTACCGGAGGCCAGGAGAGTAAATTTTGTATAGCTTAGTAAAGTTGTCATTATCGCTTCTATTTACTTTTAAAGTATCCATTTAAGTATTGGCCCTCCAACAACTCATGCAACTTAAGACCGATTAAAGAGTACGCTTGGTCGCTTTTATCACCAAAAATACGTAAACTTTAGCTTCCGAAATTCCATCAACGGACGCTTATAACTCAAATTCCAACTGAAATTCTTGCACGTAATACTACTGCTATATAAACGCTTTAAAACGCTTCGTGATAAAATGCGTGAATTACATAGTAATCCAAGAAAAACTAAGAACTAGATTCAAGTTTAAGCTTCTGTAACAGATTCTACAGTAAATGCAGCTCATAACGTCGAGGTTCAATAATCAAAATCGATGTTTTCGAAACCAAAGCTCTAATCATCAAAACTACGTAAATTTCAATTATCTCAACTTTTTTTTAATCAAAACATGTGACAGAAGTGTAAGTACCTGCAGCTGTAATACCCCATCTACAGCAATCAAAATTAAAGTTTTAGAAACTTTTCTAAACATTCTCATTTTTAGCAACTGAAACTTTTACCACTAAAACTCCATTAACTTGAGCTTTCGAAATTCTAGCTAGAAATTGTAGCTCAAACGGTCGAGCTTTGGTAAAAAATCAAATGAAGTTCAAACTCGATCTTTTCATGTTTTGCAACCTAAGCTTTCCAGTTTAAGCTCTTTCAACAGAAATCTCAGTAGCTGCAGCTTTAATCCTCGAGTTTCAGCAATCAAAATCAAATTTGTAAAATCTTATCTACACTTTTCATTTTTAGTATTTGAAGCTTTTACCACCAAAATTCCGTAAACTTGAACACCGGAAGTTCCAGTCACCTACACATTACCATTGGAATTCCATCTGAAGCTTCTGTACTCAATACTCATACAGGCACCAGTTTTTAGTTTTAGCTACTGTAGCAGAGGTTTTAGTAACTACAGCTCTAAACATAGAGCTTCAAAGCTTCAGTATCCAAGACTCTTATCACCAAAACTTTATAAACCTGAACTTTAGTAAACGAAGATCAAACAATCTGAACTTCCTAGTTTAAGCAACCAAAGATCTCCAGTTTCTAGGTTCAGCGTATGCAACTGCAGCTTTAAACACCGAGCTCTAGCTTAATCAAAAACAAAAATTTAGAAAACAAAAGTTTCTGCTCCAGTAAGAGAATCCTCAGTAACAGCTGCTTTTAACACCTAGATTCAGCAATCAAATTTATATTTTTAGAAACCAAAGCTTTTATCATCAAAACTACATAAGCTTATGCTTAAGCAAGCGAAATACAAACTACCTGAACTTTTCAGTTTCAGCAACCATAGCTCCCTAGTTTATATGTTCAACCACAGCTCTTTAGTTTATAGGATTAAGCAATCGAATTTCAAACTACATAAACTTTTCAGTTTTTGCAACTAAAGCTCTCTAGTTTATAGGTTCAGCTTCTGCAACAGAAGCTTATGCAACTGCAGCTTTAAATACCTTGCTCCAGCAATCAAAAACAAAGTTTAAGAAAACGAAAAATTAGCTCCCGTAACAGATACCTCGTCAATTGCAGCTTAAAACATCAAGCTCCAACAATTAAATTAATGTTTTAGAAACCCAAGGTTTTTATCAACAAAACTACACAAACTTATGCTTAAGCACCCGAAGTTCAAACTGCCTGAACATTATAATTTTAGCAACAAAAGCTTCCTAGTTTCTAGGATCAGTCTTTGTAACAAAAGCCTTTGCTACCGAAATTAAAGTTTAAGCAATTAAATGGTTTAATTTAAAACGAACAAAAATCCGTAAACTTGAGCTTTATTAACCGAATTTCAAACTACCTAAACTTTCTAGTTTAATCAACAAAAGCTCTATAGTTTTTAATTCCATAAATTGTAACAGAATCCTCAGTAACTGCAGCTTTCAACAATGATTTTCTGTAATCAAATCAAAGTTTTAAAAACCAAAGCCTTTTCCACAAAAACTCTGTTAAGTTTACCATTTGTTTTATCAATTAATCTCCGCATATATAAGTTTCCCGATACCAAAATTCCTGTTAACCATTTTCAAAGAGTACGACTCGAATTATTCGTTAAATTTTGTTTTCGTTTTAATATTTATGTATATATTTTGTTTAAATTTTTATTTACATTTTACTTAAAATTACAATTAATTATATTATAAATACTAAATATGATGACTATTAAATTATACATTTATTTCATTTTATAAGCAGATACTTAAATCGTATCATTAATTTTCTTTATAAAACAGAAATTTGAATAAAAAGCTTAAAACAGAAAAATAAAATGTTTAAATCTTAAATAAAAGATTTAACATTTTTTTGTTTGCAAAATAAATACATACATAAGTATTTCTATATATATTGGCTAATGATACTTAAATCCGTTTGAAAATTAAATATTGAAAAAAAGTGAAAATATGTAAATTTCTTACAAGATGATTTATAATACAATGGATATGAAAATAGGGTAAAGATAAGCAATATCAAGGACTTTTGTTTTTTTATCTAGGCGATGGAGCCATTGTTGATTTTCTCTTGTTGGCGGACGCATGACGATCTTTGGTTAGATCCATTATACTATGGCGCGTAGTAGTTTCCAAATTACTAGGCGGTGTTACAATGTTTAAGACCTAGAAATATATGTATGTGTGCGTATATGTATAATAGTTTATGTAGGTGGATGGAATGCATGTGTATATGAAAAATGTGTTAATGTTTTGGTGTTAAGAGAAATTAAAAAAATTTCGATTAATATGATCCTTTAGGGATGTTTTGTTTATTTTGCTTTAATGAGATTTACTTTAGAATTTCCATCTATAATTTCCACCGGTTGTGATGGTACATACGCTGACAGGCCCTTTAAACCAAACCACTCAGGCGTAAAATATGAATTACTTAGATTTTCCTTGGAATTTTCTTTCGATTGGGTATCTGAAATTTTTGAAAGTTTATGAGCTGTAAAGGAAATTGGGGGAGAAATAAAAGAAATTGGGGGGTTTAAGATTAAAAGGGAAAGGGTTGTGCAGGATATATTATATTAATAAAGAGGATAATTTGAGAAGTTTTAAATCTTTCAATTTCTGAAAGATTGTCTTTATATTGCAGCTATAAGTAAATATGAACCGATTTCTTATGAAATTTATTCAAGTTAGGGTGAATTTCCAAAGAAGATCTATGAGCAATTATAAAGCGATTATTAAAACGTTAGGTAGCACACCGAGCCATGTTTTAATGACGTTTCTTCAACTGAAACCTCTTCAGTAAATAAATCTTGTTCGGATATTTCAAATCGACATATCTTTAAATGAAAATCTTCAAATAAAAGTCTGTATGAACCAATCACATATAATATGTATTCAAGTTGTTTTCTAAAGTGGACCTTATAGGTAAAGGATGGCTAATTATAGACCGATTATTTCAAAGTCGATTATAATAAAGGTTCATAATAAAATTTTTGTACACATGAAGATTATATATAGCAGTATCTGGTAATTTCCGAAATAGTTAGTTCTTTATTCTCAAATGATCCTCTTTTTCGATAAATTATTATTATCAAAGTAAAGACATTTTAGTTGTTTTAAGGTTCATCCTCAGTACTTACCATTTCCTGGTGTTGGCCTCACTAAAAATCTTGGTGATTTAAAACCACTGCCTAAACTTATAAACGATCTTTCTGTAGTTGTGGTTGTAGTAGTTGGCGCCACTGTTGGCGAATAAAAACGTTGAGGGAAAAATCTAGGCTGAGGTGTTACCACATAGACTTTTTCCTGTGTTTTAGGTGATATCGAAACTTTGGCCTTTTTCCAAAGTTCTTCTGGTTCTAACATTTGTATAGGTCTTAAATAAAAAGGTTTCTCTGTTGTAGTAGTAGAAGTAGTTGACGTCGTCGTTGTAGCTACAGTTGTAGTAGTAGTAGGAGGAGCCATAGTTGTGCTAGTGGTGGCAGCTGGTGTTGTTCTCGATTTTAATGACTCAAAATTGTTATAGAAATCTCTTAAATGATTATCGGTTATTTGG
The DNA here is from genome assembly GCF_022045245.1 of Lucilia cuprina. Taxonomy (NCBI): domain Eukaryota; kingdom Metazoa; phylum Arthropoda; class Insecta; order Diptera; family Calliphoridae; genus Lucilia; species Lucilia cuprina. Next base: position 58,418,099 of record NC_060951.1, on the reverse strand, counting down.
GTGTATTGGAAACGTTTTGTGCTTTCTCTTTCGTATAAAGGTTCTAAATTATTGATGGAACTAGGTAATTCCGAATTGTCTGTAAAGCCTTTTGTGGTCTTAGATTGCCGGCCTGCCTTTACTGCTGCCATGGTGGTGGGTAAATATTCTGAGGGTATATGTTTAGAACGTCCTCGTATGGTGGGTGTACTGGGTTTATGTGACAAAGAGGTATATTCTTGTTCTGTCCAATCGTCTATATTCTTTTGTAGTTTATTAATATCGATATCTAAAGCATTTGGTCCCACTTTCAATTTGGTATTGGTGGGTTCATGTTCGCGCTGCAAAAGTTCTCTAAGATTGGAAGCCAAAATTTTGGTTAAATATTTAGTGGTACGAGGCTTAACAGTAGTTGTAGTTGTGGTAAAGGCTGGTTTTACATGAGAGTTTACTAACATTGATTCCTGAGGTGTGTGTAGCTCTATATTTTGAGCTTGGCTCCAGGTAGAGTAAGCAGCCGTGGAGGGTGTTTTAGTTACCATATTAACCTTGGTAGTTTCAAATGGTCTAGGTCTATTTTTAGTGGTTAAATGTGGCAATAATATTTGATCACTATTATATGTGGAGGGTAGTGAGGGTGGTGCCATGCCGGCATACTGACCACTAGCATCTATAGAGCTAAAAGTGGAGGTTGAAATAGGAGCTTCTGTTACTGGAGTTTGGGGTTTCCAGTACTGTTGGAAAGTGGTAGTTTTACTAGACTCTGGCAACTTATGATTAGTGGGACCCAGTCTAAATGTCAAATCAGAAGGATCTCTGGTAAAAGGCCTGGGCGCTCCCAAATTTCCATTATTATGTTGTATGGGAGAGTCCAATAAACGTTTGGGAGTTTCTCTTTGTTTAGGTTTTTGGGGCCACAATTTCGTTGATTGTTGGGCATTTGTTTGTACAGAAGCTATGAACTCTACTTCATTATCTTGTGTTTGTTGCTCTGTAGTGCTTTCCCATTCGCTAGTAAAAGTAGAAGTTTCTTCAGTGGTAGAAAATGCTTCTGGGGATGAGGTTGAGAAAATATAATCATTCGATTCCAAGGTCCAAGCATCTAAATGTGTATTATGTTGCTGTTGTTGTTCATGCTGCTGTTGTTGCTGGTGAACAACCGAGGAATTTTGATGTGAGGCGGCCACAAAATTGTCATATTCATAATGTTGTACTTGTTCCAAATATTGAGGCTGCTGATTAATGAAAGTGGTTTGTTCAGATTGTTGGTTAGACTGCTGTTGTTGACCTTGTATAAAGCTACTGGGATCTGTTAAAATCTGAGAGGCTGGCACATGTTGATCTAAATTTGGACTAAAAGTAGAATGTTGATAAAGTCCAGTATTTATTTTCTTATCCGTTTGCTGGTTATTTAAAGGCAGTGGTGTTGCCTGGGTACTGACGTCATATGCATGAGAAGGAACATAGTTAGCAGGGTACTCCACTGAGGATATATAATCCACCAATTGATGACTTTTAACTATCTCAAAACTGGCATCTTTATTCGGAATAGTGGGTGGTATTTGAGTGGGTATTGCAGTGTCTATATGGATTTCTGAATGTTCTGCTATATTTTCGGCAAAATGAGCCGGTTCTGTGGAGGGTAATTGCTGTATAGTATTGGGAGCGGGAGTAACTTCAGGTAGGAAATTTTGAGCAACATATAAAGGTGGTAAAGCGGAATTACTTAAAAGGGGAGGTATAGGTATTGGAAGGAAAGGTCCGGAAGAATATTGTATATTGTTGGGAGAATCTGGGACTTTATTGTTATTTTGAGGTACATAGGGAAGAGGAAAATTAAATTTAACAGCTCTTTGTTTGACACTCGAGGCAGCATGTTGTATATAAGATGGATTCTGACCAGCTATTGCACCATATGTGTTCTGTAAATTCTGAGGCTGTTGACCATTATACAGATTTTGTGGAGGGTTATAATTGCCATGATGTTGCTGCTGTTGACTTTGTTTAGCAGCATCCCATTGGTTGCCCGTGATCGGATAATGAATACTATTTGCCATCATGGGTACCCATGGATATTTATTGCATAAACTACACGGCTCCTTATCACCCGAACCATATTGCTGTTGCTGCTGAGGTTTTTGATAATAATAAAATTGTTGTTTATTTGTTCCGGCAGCTAATTGTTGATCTGTCGCTGCTGTATTTTGATTGGCAAAACCAAACCATCTGGCAACTCTTGTCATTAAACCAGGATGTTTATCGTTAGGTTTTACTGGCAACTGAGGATTTATAAACTTTGGTATTGTTCTACTTTCTGCTGGCAGTATATTTTGTGTTCGTGCTTGTTTTACATGTGTTGCTGCATTGGCTTGTGGCAGTGGTGGTGGCACTAAATAATCTACAGGTGCAGGTGCCAAACTAAGTGCAGTGTGAGGTGTTAAGCAGAATAGCGAGACGAGTAGTGTCAGAGTTATAAACCTACATTTCCGATGTCGAGAAATCTGAAATGATATTAAGAATGAAAAAGTGTTGATTAAGATATGGTTTATATTTTTCTTTTTAAATATATCTGGTTATAGGTCCTTGAAACGTAATAAATTCGGAACGAATTTCGAATCATTTTATTAAAGTTCAAGTTTATAGACTAGACTATAATCTGGAGTATATACTGGACTATAGACTAGACTATTGACAAACCATAGACCAGACTATAGACTAGGCTATAGACTAGAGTATAGACTAGGTTATAGACTAGAATATTAACTAGACTACAGACTAGACTACAGACTAGACTATAGATTAGACCATAGATTATACTACAGACTAGACTAGACTAGACTATAGACATACTATAGACTAGACTATATTCTAGACTATATACTAGACTATAGACTAGACTATAAACTAAACTATAGATTAGACTCCACAATAGCCTGTAGACCAGACTATAGACTAGACTATAGACTAGACTGTAGACTAGACTATAGACTAGACTATAGACTAGACTATAGACTAGACTATAGACTAGACTATAGACTAGACTA
>NC_060951.1:58412418-58414976 GCF_022045245.1 Lucilia cuprina | reverse complement strand
ATAGTCTAGTCTATAGTCTAGTCTATAGTCTAGTCTACAGTCTAGTCTATAGTCTAGTTTATAGTCTAGTCTATAGTCTAGTCTATAGTCTAGTCTATAGTCTAGTCTTTAGTCTAGTCTATAGTCTAGTCTATAGTCTGGTCTATAGTCTGGTCTATAGTCTAGTCTAGTCTATAGTCTAGTCTACAGTCTAGTCTATGGTCTAGTCTATGGTCTAGTCTATGGTCTAGTCTATGGTCTAGTCTATAGTCTAGTCTATACTCTAGTCTATAGTCTATAGCCTAATATAAAGTCTAGCTATAGTATAGTTTTTATTCAATTATATCGTCTAGTCTATAGTCCACATTCTAACTTTATGATTCGATATCTCGAAAACACTAGACTGGTTAAGAAATACTAACCTCTGAGTCAGTGCAGCTCAATCCTATTGCGTTTTTATTAATCACCATTGTGTCCATATAAATCTTGTGCGCAATTTACAACACTTCTATTATTATATTAGTTGTCCTAGTATCTCTACCAAAAAAAATGAGCAAAACTTACTTTGATAGAATTCCGATCCGATTTTTCACTTAAAAACCATATTTTCTCAAAAAGCATATTTTTTCTATTTACAAAATTTTCAGATTTTTCGTTAAACCCCACTTCTAGTTTTTCCGATTTTCTAAAATTTTCCAACTTTTCTCTAGCACACCCTTTATGTTTAATAATATGCAGTGAAAGCCAAAAAAAAAATTAAATAAAATGTTTAAATTATAAAAAAAGTTTTCATTTATAACATACGACTGCATATTAAAAACGCATACAAAAACAACACTATTATTATTACTATTTTATTATGATGATGATCATAAAGAAATTAATGTTTTGGCAAAAGGAAAAAAATAAAACAAAGCAAGAAATAAACATATGAAAAATGTGCGATCATACATATTGTGGGAAATAAGTTGGCAAAATGCATTTTTGGTATACACATCATCATCAACATTATAGCAAACTAAAACAAACACACACAAATAAGGAAAAACATAACAAACATAGACAGAAAATTTCAGACCACATACGGACTTATATATACATTAGCAGACACACACATACATATGAACATACGTGATCTTTACGAATGACTGAATGAATGAGTGACTGTTGACTTTGTGCATATTTTATATCATTATTATCATTATTATGAATTCAAATTTACATATGTATGTATGTACGTTCATACATAATAGATCGTCTTAGACTAGCCAGCAAATCAAATTGCCAAGAAGTCATGTTACGCATACTTATTATGATGACGCTTAATAATGACGTTTACTATTTGTGATAATTACATTGAAGACAATCATTATCATGCTGCTGTTTTGTTGTTGTTGTTGATGACGATTGCTTAAAGCAATAAGCTGCTCAACAGCAGCAACTACAACAATACAAATAATTTATGCTTTTATGCCATAGTATCATGATGATAAACGATTACTTAACAATTTGCACAAATATACATGATAATTATAACAATTACTATAAATATTTTAATTTGATTTGTTTGTTTATAAACAAACACACAAAAAATATTAAAACATAAAATAATAATAAATAAGCGGGACAAAAACGAGTGTAGAAATTTATGCAATAAATTTTTATGATTTCTTGTCCTCATATATGCTGACCATTTCAATAATTATCATCATGCTGTAATAACAGAAAATATATGTATGTATATATATTTTCTGTTATTACAGCATAAATATTTTTAAACTACTTTTCCTTTTAGCTACTATTACAGCTTAAAACAGTGACAGTTAGGGTTCTATAAATCGAATTTCGAATAATCGAACAATCGACTTTTTGTCGAAAAAAATCGACTATTTTGTTTCAAAAAAGTTGATGGTCTGTGAAAAAAATCAAAAAGTTTGAAAGTCGAAAAAAGTCGACAAGTCAATAATCGAAAAAAGTCGAAATTTGTAGAAACAAGTCCAAATAGTCGAAAATCTTAAAAAAAGTGGAAAAAAATCAAAAACTCTAAAATAGTCGGAAAAACTCGAAAAAGTAAAAAAAATAGTCGAAAGAAGTCGAAAATCGAAAAGTCGACTATTTATAAAATACTTATAGTCGAAAAGTCGAAAATTTTCAAAAAAGTGGAAAAAAGTCAAAAACACTAAAATAGTCGAAAAAACTCGAAAAAAGTCAAAAAATAGTCGAAAGAAGTCGAAAATAGTCAAAAAGTCGAAAAAATCGAAAAGTCGGAAAAAGTCGAAATAATTCGAAAAGTCGGAAAAAGTCGAAAAGTGAACTATTTATAAAATACTTATAGTCGAAAAGTCTAAAAGTCGACTATAAAATTTTAGTCCTATGCTATTAAGTCGGTAATACGGTAATAGATTCTCCTTTTTATTCCCCTAGCTATTTACTTCAGTCTATGGTCTGGCCTATAGTCCAGTCTAAAGTCAAGTCTATAGTCTAGTCTATGGTCTAGTCTATAGTCTAGTCTATAGTCTAGTCTATAGTCTAGTCTATGGTCTAGTCTATAGTCTAGTCTATAGTCTAGTCTATGGTCT
>NC_060951.1:58391879-58412318 GCF_022045245.1 Lucilia cuprina | reverse complement strand
TATAGACTAGACTATAGACTAGACTATAGACTAGACTATAGACTAGACTATAGACTAGACTAGACTATAGACTAGACTATAGACTAGACTATAGACTAGACTATAGAAAAATTCAAATGTCTGTAAATGTAGTAAGGATTAGTACGCAGAGTTTTAAATTTTTATGCATTCTAATTTTACCATTGTTGAAGCTCTTGGATATAATATTATTTTTAAAAAACGTTCTATAAAACATTGTACTTCTAAAAGGTTTTTAAGGAACCATCTACAAAATTTAGACACAAAAATCGCTAAAAGAAAAAAAGTTATTAAACTGTTATGAATCGTTCACTAAAAACTTTCCAAGAACAAGTTTCTGAGATATCAGTTTTAAATATTTATTTTTATTCAGTAATTTTTACTTAACAGTACTTCTTGGTCAAATTAATAACAATTTAAAAATAAATTATCATTTTTGTTTAACTTTGTCTAACAATTACGATTTAAAATGTAAAAAAAATATAATTTAAAGTTTTCGACGCATGTTTGTACAAGATATAAATCTTGTATAATTGTTTTATTTTAATATTTTCAATAAATTACAGATAATACCAACATATTTACTAGTTCTATTCACTTCTTAATTATTATTTTAAAATAAATTGTATATTTTTTTTTTTGCTAAAACAAAATTAAAACAATTTGGCAATTGAAAAGAAATTATAATAAATCAAAATAGTGATTAGATTGCGTTTTTCCCCTTATACTTATACTAGAGCACTTTAACTTTAAACCCGTAATCTGTATAGAAAATAATCGAAAATCGAAATTTGTCTTTATATATATAAATTTTGATATTTGCCTCTTTTTTTGTAAATATATTGATGATTAGTTTTATTATTATGGGTATTCAGAACATGATAAGTGTTCGTTAAGGCAGACATCGGCTAGGCCTTGACAATAGCTAACCTTGCAATGATTTCGATATATTTAGAAAAACGTTTTTGTGTATTATTCAATAACATTTCATAAAGTAGTTGTTGTAATTGATAATTGTATCTGTAATGTTATTTCTAATTGATAACAGGGACATGTTAACAATGTATGATTATAACATATCAGATGTTCAGATTAACAAGTTTCAAAATTACAAAAAAAATCCTTCACTAGTTTTAAGGAAATTATTTTCTTTTAAAATACCAAATATAACATTTATAACATTTATAATGTATGTTCGTTCATATGTATGTTGTATTGTATGTATGTCTCTTGGTAGCCATTTGCAACTGGATATTAAGCAGACCTGTCTTCAAGTCCACAATATGCACAAGGTGATAATGAAAATCATGTTTTGGCTTTGGTGACTGCTCCACTGCAAGGCGACTAGCTGATATTGTGCACCAAAGAAATATTATAAATCACTTAATTTATCAAAGACAAAAAAAAAAGAAAAATGTCTAAAAAAATTTTTATATCAATTGTTGCAAAGACTTAACTAAAACATTTTCTCAATTTTCGTAATATGGAAAAATGTGGAGAAAAGTGAAACTTGTTTATGGGTTGACACATGTTTGCCCAGTTTTACCATTTTTTTGTCCAACTTTTAGTTGAAATCGAACAACGATTGATCTAATTTTTTATTTAATAATATTTTTGTTTTTCATAGAGTAAAAGAAAATGAGAAAAAAAAAAACAAAATTGTTTACAAAACATTGCAAAACAACTTTTGTTTTTCTGCTGATTATTTTATTTTTGTTTTAGGAAAATTTCTTTCGCTTGATGAAAAATATATGTACCTATGTGTCTGTATGTATTTTGTAAAATTAATTGTTTATAATTTTGTTTTTTTTTAACATTTTATCTATAGCTGCCAACAAAATGTCTGGAAAATATAAAAAATATATTGTTATCATTGTTATAAATTAATAAATTTCCATTACTTGTTATTGGTAAACAAATTATTAATTGTAAATAAAAAACAAACTCTGCGGTTGTTGCAGATCAAATAAATTGATTACTGTAATTATTTCTTATCCACTGTAGAACTATTAACCCTTAAATGTAGATAAATAGAGAACATTATTGTACCCAACACTTTTCTATACATAGTATTTCCCTAGGTTATTGATTTGCAATCCTGTTGTATTCATTTATCAATTTATAGATGTTGTGGAGTATATTATCCCAGCAAAAACATAATAATGACTTGTACTTACTCAATAACTTACTTTTCAATGACTACTACATACCGTCTGCATTACTTAGAATGAGTCTATTAATAACATATGTTAGATTATTGAGGTAGTCGACAAGAGGGACGACACACATGGATCAATATATATTGGTCCCGTCGTGATAACCTCAAGCGGATCGTATTTCGACCTACTCATGGGACATTATGCATCCATGTTCAGTGCATAGTCGAACAAACCTGAGGCACGAGCAAAGGACATTGTCTTATTTACATCCATTCTAGATAGATCCATAGTGTCGTGCAACGTCAGACTTCCCAATGTAGCAGACCGGATTGCCGAGAGGACGAGACAGTTACAAAGGAAGTGTTCAATCGTAGAAAGAGACAACTAACTAACTAACTAACTAAATAACTGAATAACTCACTAAATAACCCACTAGATAACTCACTCACTTACTAACTAACTAACTAACTAACTAACTAACTAACTAACTAACTAACTAACTAACTAACTAACTAACTAACTAACTAACTAACTAACTAACTAACTAACTAACTAACTAACTAACTAACTAACTAACTAACTAACTAAATAAATAACTAACTAACTAACTGAATAACTTATTAAATAACTCACTCACTAACTAACTAACTAACTAACTAACTAACTAACTAACTAACTAACTAACTAACTAACTAACTAACTAACTAACTAACAAACTAACAAACTAACAAACTAACAAACTAACAAACTAACAAACTAACAAACTAACTAACTAACAAACTAACAAACTAACAAACTAACAAACTAACAAACTAACAAAATAACAAACTAACAAACTAACAAACAAACTAACAAACTAACAAACTAACAAACAAACTAACTAACTAACTAACTAACTAACTAACTAACTAACTAACCAACTAACTAACTAACTAACCAACTAACTAACTAACTAACTAACTAACTAACTAACTAACTAATTAACTGACGAACTAACTTATGATTTTGTCACCATCAAAGACGACAAATAGTTTAATTGAAAAAAAGTTGAAAAAGTTGAAAAGTATTCTAAATCTATGAAAGTGTTGTCAATAACCGTCTGGCCACCTGGGAGGCTTTTTTGAATGTCGTTCATAGCCACATGCGGTACGCTCATCTTGACGTCCATATAAATTAAAACGCGACAACTAAATGTTGCTGTTGACAATTTCGTCTTGAAAAAAGTTCAGTAACGACAAGTTTTAGACATCGTCACTCATTTTGTCGTGAAAAGACTTACCTTGTCCTTAAAAAAGTTAAATTCAAAACAAGTTTAAGACATTTTCCATATTGTCTCAGCTATTAATCTAAAAACACTCGAAATTAGATAAGTTTGTGATTAAAGTTATCTTTAACTGCATTTTATGCAGGACAAATCGGAAAATTTTATAAAGACAACATCGATGAAAGTATCGGTATATATGAAGACAATGGGTATATATGAAGATCGTTTTGTTTGGCCATATTTTAGAATAAGAAATATTTGAATATATTGAAATTTTTGGTGAAAAATAAGTGAAACTTATCTTCACCCACCTCTCAATGGGTTAATTACTTTAGAACAGTGATTATTTTTTTTTTTTCTTTTCTTAAAAACATTTCACAACATGACTCATTAGAAGACATACAAAATTAATTTGTTAAAAAAATATATGTTTTATAACTATCATAAACATTTTTATTAATCATTATTACTCGCCTTATAGTTGCTTGACAAAAAGTCGGAACAGACCTAGACAATATTTCATTATTTTTGTTTTTTTTTTTCTCTTTTTACTTTGCACTTAATTCTATTAACGATTAATAAAAAAACAAACAGCTGGCTGTATGTTATAAAATTTTTAGAAAAAAATATCGCTTTCTTTTTATTGTTTTTTTTTTTTGTTTTTCTACACATTAAAGAATTCATTAACAAATTATTTTGCTAAAAGACTTGGAAATTTTGCAATTAAGTTCTAATAAAAAAAAAACGAACAAACAAAAATGCTAAAGATAAGATTGTAGAAAACACAACAACTGCAACAATATCTAACAAATACTTGTGCACGTTCTTTTAAGTAGATTTTAAGTTAATAGAAGGTTTTAACTATTTAATACTTGTTCAAATGTACATTTTTTTCAATTGTCAGAAAAACCAAAATGTTATAGTTAACGACAAGTGAAAAAACTTTTGTCAGATTAAGGGTTAAATGCGACCCCTATGGTTGTTTTGTGCAGAAAGTTCTAATTCAGTTTGTAGTGGGTTTTTATACCCTTTATCTTTGTGAGATTTAAGTCGAAGTGCTTTACATGAATACCTGTCATGTTGCCCTATCTCACGGTGGTACTTTTTCAACCACTGGGTGAGTAAAAAGTAAAAAAAATCACCATTGTCCCTTTGTTTATCTTACACGCAGGTAGCATGGATGTTCCGGTCCATGTACAAGCACTTTCCTCAAGTACATGAGCAAGCTCGATCTACCACGACACAATGTCGCCCAACTACACTACTATGGCTCTGTTCTTTCGGCAACAGCACCTAGAGGGATGTGATTGGTAGTCCGAAACACGGATCATATTAATTGACAAGACTTTATTTCAGTGGTCACTAAGACCCACTGGGATAAGTTGAGCATACACTCAACCATGTAGGAAAATAGCTAAATTAATCAAAGAGAAGGCAGTGACGACCTTGTACCACGTTCATCCTTCCCTTCTTGCAAGAATAAACAATCGCTACACCAACTCCATCTGTCAAATCCATCAGTTCCTCCATTCTATCTATAGAATGCAAGTAGACATTACAAAAACATCAGAAAACACCAGAAAACTCCACCTCGTATATCCAATCCTTTCATTATTAGCTCAAATCCAACATTTTATTAATCCACAGTCATGCTCTGTAATTCGTACCGCTCCAGCATCTAGGAACAATAACAGAAATGTATATTGAAAATTATATTTCCCATGTATCAGTCTTTTAACCTCTTTCCGCGATTTGGGTTTTTACCACAAACACTACGTGGATTCCGCAGGAACCTCAATCAAATGACCAGCCAGGACATAGTCCTGGGGCAACTGGTCATTCTTAGTAACATATTATGTGGTGCTCTGGATAGACCTCTTTTCAATTTATGCAAGGACTAGGCCAGACACTAAATTGTCAACACTAATTTTAAGTCCCGGAAGACTACAGGTATTGGTAGCACCTATCTACGCCCGGATTGCAATACACCATGATGTGACACTCATCCGTTTGTAATTATAATTTGCCGACCCTATAAAATATATATATTTTGGATCCTTATAGATAGCGGAGTCGATTAAGTCATGTCGTTTTTTCTGTCTGTCAGTCTGTATGTTTGTTGAAATCAGTTTTTAGACGACCGAATCTTTGATAATTCTGTTAGACATGCTTTCGGGAATAACGCTATTTAAAATCAGCAAAATCGGTCCATAAATTTGTACGCTTGTTTATAAAAACAAAGCAGAGCAGCACCAGTGCGTTGTTATTCGCTAGAAACATGAAACTAAGTATGTGGGGCCTGACTTTATGTAGAAGCCATAAAAATGAACTTTTTGGTACTTTTTCGTTTTACAAAAGGTACATTTTTGAATTTTCTATAATATTGAATCTAGAAATATCTTAATTTCATATTTCTAGGTTCAATGTAGGGTCTGAATTTGAATTTTTAGAATTTTTTATAATATTGAATTTAGAAATATAAAATTAAGTATGTAGAGTCTGAATTAGTTGAGAACCGACAAAAGAAAACTTTTGGGTACTTTTTCGATTTTCAAAAGTTACTTTTTGAATATTCTATAATATTGAACCTAGGAACATGAAATTAAGTATGTAGATTCGGAATTAACCCATAAAAGGGAACTTATTGGTACTTTTTCGTTTTCAAAAGGTACTTTTTGAGTTTTCTATAATAATGAACCAAGAAACATAAAATTAAGTGTGTAGAGCCCAGATTAGACGAGAACACATCAAATGCAATTTTTTGGTACTTTTAACTTCTACAAAATGTACTTTTTGAATTTTCCATAATATTGAATTTAGAAACATGAAATTAAGTTTGAAGAGTCGGAATTAGGTAAGAACAGAAAAAATGATAACTTTTTGGTACTGTTTTGTGTTTCGAATGGTACTTTTTTGAAATTTCTATAATATTTAATCTAGAATCTAAGATTCGGCACAGCCGAATATAGAACTCCTACTTGTTTGTACTATATTAATCATTTAAAAGAGATTTTTCATTGGGGTCCCTACAAATAACATTTAGTTTAGGATTAAAGTCCAAAGTACTGGTACAATAAAAAATACATATTTACATGTTTGCGGTTAATTACTAAAGAAAGTATGTTTTGTTGCTCTAATACTAAAATATTTATATAAATTATTATGTATTTGATTTGATTGTATGTGATATCATCTAATAACTTTATATATTTTATATTATTGTTGTTATTTAAAAATAATAAAAAAAGTTTAAATAATATGAAGTATGTATGCAAAATAACCACAACATAAGCCATTGACTTTTGATATCCCACGGAAAACATTCAGTTGTCTTTAGTATTTGTTGTTCATTAAACCATTTTCTTTTTACGTTTTTTTTTTTGTATATTGTTGCCTTGTTTCTTTTCCAGTGGTATTTGTGTGGCAAACATCTTTTAAAGGTTAATGTTTTCCTGAGAGAGTTGGTTGTTTTTGCATATTGAAGTTGTAAAAGTAATAGAATTGTATTTATAGAATATCATGATGAGGTAATAATTGTAATGTGATGTAAATATGTTTGGCGTTATGAAGAAGTAAAACATATTAGAATTTTTTGGAAGAAGTTTGAATGTGAATTGAATAATCTTTCTTTAGGTCAGTTGTTATCGATTACTTTTACAGTAATCAAGGCAAGTACTTACCAATCGTTTGAAAACGTACCTTAGCAGCACCTAAAGCTTCACAGGCATAAGGCTTAACGATTTAGAAAGTATTAATACAACACATTATTAGTAAGACCTCATTAGACTACTTCTATGTTTGCTATTAGGTAAGTAATTACAATTAAAAGCAAATAAGTACATAGTTTTTGGATTTACACAAAAAATAGGCGGCATGATAACGAACTTGATACTTGAAAACTCCTTTTTGTTTATTACACGTGAACCCCTTTAGATTTTAAATTTACAACTTACTTTTCAATGACTAATACATGACGTCTGCATTTCTTGAAAGTAGAGTTCTATAGTTGAAACGAAAAGTCGACTTTTCGACTTTTTTCATTTAGTTAAAAGTCGACTTTTCGACTTTTTTCATTTAATGAAAAGTCGATTTTTTAGACTTTTCGACTATAAGTATTTTATATATATTCGACTTTTTGACTTCTTATGACTTTTCGATTTTTTTGACTTTTTGACTTTTTGACTGTTTTCGACTTTTTGACTATTTTCGACTTTTTTCCTACTATTTTTTGACTTTTTTCGATTTTTTTTCGACTATTTTAGAGCTTTTGACTTTTTTCCACTATTTAAAATTTTCGACTGTTTTTGACTTGTTTCTACAATTTTCGAGTTTTCGACTTTTTGACTATTTTTGACTTCTTTCGACTTTTTTCCGTCTATTTTTCGACTTTTTTCGAGTTTTTCCGATTTTTTTAGAGTTTTTGACTTTTTTTTCCACTATTTAAAATTTTCGACTATTTCTGACATGTTTCTACAGTTTTCGACTTTTTCCGACTTTTCGACTTTTTGTCTTTTTCCAACCTTTTCCGACTTTTTTCTACTTTTCGATTTTTTTGACTTTTCGACTGTTTTCGACTTTTTGACTATTTTTGATTTTTTTCCGTGTATTTTTTGACTTTTTTTTCGAATTTTTCCGATTATTTTAGAGTTTTTGATTTTTTTTCCACTTTTTAATATTTTCGACTATTTTGACTTTTCGAGTTTTCGACTTTTTCCGACTTTTCGACTTTTTCGACTTTTTTCGACTTTTTTGACTTTTTTCGACATTCTTCGACTTTTTTCGACCTTTTACGACTTATCGACTTTTTTCGACTTTTATTAACAAAGTCGACTTTTCGACTTTTTTCACAGACGTTAGTCGAGTTATCGACTTTTTTGGAACAAAATAGTCGACTTCGACTTTTTGCGACAAAAAGTCGATTGTTCGATTATTCGAAAGTCGATTTATAGGACCCTACTTAGAAGGAGTCTAGTAATGACTTATATATAATAAATTATGTAATTATGTATTTACTTATTATCCTTGATATATTTTTATCGAACTTTTTAAAACAATATAAAATATATAGATTTTTTGTGGAAAACTAATTATATACATAGGCTACAAAACAGAACTACTTACTAAACTCACTATTTACAGGCAATTGTAGTAAGTACTTCCCTAACCCCCTATTTTTAAGCGGGCGTGTTACCTAAGTGCTTATCTTCAATGTCTTGCCCGTGACTTATGTAAATTGTTATTTTGCTATTTCATAAATCAACATGGAACTACTCTGATGAGTAGTTCCTTTCACGTTCACGAAGGGTATACAATATAATTTTTCAACCCTATAAAGTATATAGGATGATTTGACCTCTTCCGATTATTATTACAAAATTTAATTGTCCATAATTTCCTAATTCGCTACGGTTGAGTGCCCTTTAATGAATTAGTGTTTTTGTCTGGTAGTCTAAAGATCGTGGATTCGATTCACTGGCCAGAAGTGTGCAACAAACCTTATAGACACCTAGCAGCATTTCTTGAGATTTTATGAATATATAAATATATGCATATATTCTGGGTTCGATTCTCACCTGAGGCACTGGTTAAGGACCGATAGATGTATTCGAACTAACAAACTAATGATAGAATCAGGAGGCGGGAGGTTACTATGTAACTCGATTCGGAAAATAAATAGAATTTCTTAATTTAACATGTTGTATTTCGAAAGGTTTTTCTTCGAATGGAAATACGGAGTTACCCCCTTAGGGTTATGTTGCAGAAACGACAAATCTGACATTGTTAAACACATAAACATGGTTTTCATTGTTATTATCTCAAATATAACATTTAAAACTATATCTTAAACATTTTACATTTCGACCAAATTCATTAACTAAATTATCACATTCAATCATAAATGATAATCACACAACATACACGTTTTATTTATGAGAAAAATGCAAAAGATAACCACATATGTATATGGTTCCGATAAAACTGACCAAAACGATAAGATTTTGTTTTCACTCTGTAACTTTAAACTACAAAAGTAAATATGTTGCCAACTTGAAAAGAATGACTAAATATTTAGAACAAAAACAAGATTTGATCAAAAGTGTAAACAATAACGATATAAGTATGATTGATGAATATTCTTTCCAATAATATACAAAACATTTTAAAAATGTGGAAAATATGAAATAAGTAATGGGGCTAATAGCCGTTAATAATAAAAAAATTCTAGGAATTGTGTTTAAAAATAATTTTTATGCTGCTTGCCTAATTATGTATTTTTTTAACTTTATCAATTGTTTATTACAAAAAGAAAAAACAAAATAAAAACTACTATAAATCCATTTTAACTGATTACTTGTTTAATGGGGTTTTTCTTTGACTTGCAGACCCATTCACCTAATGCATGCTTCAAACTTTTTACATATTTTTAATTATTTCTAAAGTTTATTAACTTAGTTTGTTTTGTGTCTAAGGTGTAAAATTCAAATTAAAATTAATAAAATTACCCACAACTCTAGTTTTTAGATTTAATTACTTGTATCTCCTTTTATTTATTTTAAAATATATAAGTCACAAACACATTTTTCATTTGGCGAAACATGAAAACAACTAATTTAATGCACAAACTCCTTGAACATCATCTATTCATTACTTTAACTTGAATTTGGTCGAACAATAGATTTGTATTTGATGTTTTTGTAGCTCATATTCATTAAAGTCGTATTATATATTTTATTCCCAAGCTATTTAATCATCAACCGAATTACAATTGCAACGAATTCCATTGGCATTGTATTTACTAACACAATATTTATGCACAATTTATAAGTTGTTTATTCATAAACCCCGGCCATCATTTGTCGCCGTGTAGTGCTTTTGTCATTAGTTGGTTTTTTACTGCTTTAATTTTATTTGCTTCGCTGCGCTGGGAATTGAAAAAAGTACTCTAGAAATATAGTCAGGAGCAATGGATTAGATGTAGCATATTGACAAAAAAATCTCTCACCACATACCTTTATGAAATCTAGAATCGGTATCTGGACTAGACTATGGACTAGACTATAGACTAGACTATAGACTAGACTATAGACTAGACTATAGACTAGATTATAGACTAGACTATAGACTAGACTATAGACTAGACTATAGACTAGACTATAGACTAGACTATAGACTAGACTATAGACTAGACTATAGACTAGACTATAGACTAGACTATAGACTAGACTATAGACTAGACTATAGACTAGACTATAGACTAGACTATAGACAAGACTGTAGACGAGACTTTAGACTAGACTAGACTATACACTAAACTATAGACTAGACTATAGACTAAACTATAGACTAGACTATAGACAAGACTATAGACTAGACTACAGACTTGACTATAGACTACACTTATAGGCTGTGTGTAGATTCTAGACTAGTCTTCAGGCTGAATACCATGTGGACTACAGATCAAGAGTTAATTAGTTAGAAAAGTACCAAATAATTTCAGGAGTACTGCGGTATTTTTCTAAATAAAAAAGTACTGATTTTTCCATGCCTGGAATAGTATAAATATAATAAAGTTCTATTTTAAGTTCCCAAGGGTTTTAACCATTGAACTGTTAAATAAATTTAAGATTTTTGAAAGTCTATATCAAAGAATAGAATTAGATTAGTTTTTTAATGAAAAATTTTAATATATTTCTTCATTAAGCATATTTTTTAATTGCAATTTTAATTAAAATTGTATTTCATAAGCAACAAAACATTAAAAAAGAAAAGCTAACAACTATAACTCCCTTAATGGGTTGTCTACTCGTTTGTCCTACTACTGACAATGGGACAACAATTGCAACACGTTACATTATTTTCTATTTGAATATTTTTTGAAAATAGCTTGCAACATTTGTTGCTGTGTGTGTGTCTGTTTGTCTGTCCGTCTACACCAAAAACACATGTATTCGTAAGTGTAACAAAAGTTCCCACACTCGAAATTAAAATTTAATAAGATTTTGGGGGTGTAAGTGTGGAACAACACAGCTAAAATAATAACAAAAATAAAATAAATTTAATGCATAAAAATCTGAAGTGTAAAGAAAATAGAGAAGAAAAGAAGACAGATACACAAATATGAAAAATTTCCAACACCTTGGTAACCTAATCAGAAGACGTATTTGTACAACTATGATGATGATGCGATTGCTCTGGTATGAATGTTAGTTATTTTTGCCCCGTTTTTTCTTTTAGTTTTATATACCAAATACGTTAGGTATGCATGTATGTATGTGTTTTTAGACGTTTCAGTTTGCTTGCTTTAGTGGTAGCGAAGGCAGCCGTTGCTGATTACAATTACATGGTAATTGTTGTGAATGACACCGTTGGGTGTCATCGCATGATTTGAAGGCATCTCTTCGTGTCATTGTTTGTTTTTAGTTTAAAAGTCAACATACTACTCGCTCCAACTTCAACTAAATGTAGATGCCACCAACGTCAGACCACTAACTTGATGTTGGAAGAAATAGAAAATAAAACATAAAACCCAACTAAAAAGGTAAAAAGTGAAAATTTTTTTTCTGCATAATTATAAAATTTTCACAACTACAACAGCGGACCATGTGAACTTCAAAGTTACAATAAATATATAACAACAGCTAGCGTTTTAAGAAAGACATACATACATATGTTTGTATATAATTCTGCTGATGTTGTTGTGGTTGTAAATAAATTCAAACTTTTGCGGTAAATGCGAAAACAAACCAATCAAATACGATTTTCTTACTACTTACACTCTACGCATTAGAGTTTTTTTATGATTATATTTAGTTGAAATTTTGTATGTATACGTCGGTATATAACTTTTAAGGGAGTAGGTGGTCTTTGAACTTAAAAAAAATATATAAGTTGATTCAGCTTGATAGCCATTTTATAGCAGAGATATAAGCCGAGACGGCCAGCCGCCGGCGGAAATATTTTGCCACCGCCGCCGTCTACTACTTTAAGCTCAAAAGCTAAAAGCCGTAGGGTTCTATAAATTCACTTTCGAATAATCGAACAATCTAACAAAAAAGTCGAAGTCGAAAAAGTCGATAACAGGACTGTCGTCTGTGGAAAAAGTCGACTTTGGAAATAAAAGTCGAAAAGTCGGAAATAAAATAAAAGTCGAAAAGTCGAAAAAAGTCCAAAACTCGAAAATAGATGAAAAAAGTCAGAAATTGTCAAAAATTTTAATAAAGTGGAAAAAAGGTAAAAAACTCTAAAATTGTCGGAATTACTTGAAAAAAGTGAAAAAAATAGTCGAAAAAAGTCGACTATTTATAAAATACTTAAGTCGAAAAGTCTAAAAGTCGACTTTTAATGAAATGAAAAAAGTCGAAAAATCGACTTTTCATAAAATGCAAAAAATAGAAAAGTCGACTTTTAACTAAATGCAAAGAGTGTAAAAGTCAACTTTTCATTTCAACTATAGAACCCTAAAAAGCCGTGATACACGGTTGTAAGATCTTACAACGTTGTCAGAAAACTGTTCAGAAAATGTCTAACTGATAAAAAAAGTTAAATCGAACCGCCACCGATAATTTCTATAATAAGCCGCCGTCGACCGAAAATGGTTGCACCGCCGCCGCCGATCATTTTGCATTAGTTTGTATCTCTGTTTTATAGAGCTCACTAGTTCAAAAATTCGTTCATTGTTCCTTTGACCTGGTTGGCACTGGGAAATTTTTCTTTCCCTGTGTGAACCAGCTCTTTGTAATCTATCAAAATATGGACACAATTTCAAAATTCTTAGTAAATTAAATTTAATATTTAAAAGTTTCTTTTAATTCGTAGTATTAATCAGGTTTGCTTTCTTCGAAATCATATCGATCTGAAACTCACGTTTTCTTAATTTATTTTCTTGTTCATAATTAACAATTTAATTTATTGGGTGTGTTTCGAGTAATATTTAAAGTTTTTTGTTTTTCAATAGATAAAGAATACTACTAGTGTTTTTAGCAGTCAAAATTCGATCAATCTTCATTTCCGTTTATATTTTTTCTTAGAATTTGTAGATTGTTTTCTTATCATTAGCATTGAGTATTCATTTGAATTTTATTTTCTTTGTTAATATAAAAGGTCTTATTGCAATTTAGTTTAAGTATAATTGACTATTTTTGACTGACATGATATACGATAACTTGTCTATCACTTTTGAATAGGTCTAAAGTATTATATGAATTTATTTTGGAGTTCATGGCAAAGAGGCGTGTAACAGTTAATACTTTCGTATTTTTTTGTATGAATTTTATAAACAAATCGATGGCAAAACATATCATTAGTATAGAGGGATTTTGTTATTATGATTATCTAATGTTGGGAGAGGTCTCTGACTTTTAACTTAGGAGTGCGCAAGAAAATGTTGGTGTTTACATTGAAACTAATACATAGTTATGTTGAAGTTTTTTATTTCCAATTATCTTAGCATTTTTGTTGTTTTTTTTTTTTGGAAATTTTTAATTTACACATGTTTATATCTTTTACATATGTATATATATGTATGTAAGTTTGGTACTCTGTTTTTAAATAAAAAAGAACAATTTTGGACTTTATAAGGTACAATTTGTCTGTCTGTCTATCTATGCAACCACCCTTTTTCAGTTAAGTTTGTTTTTAAATGTCTTTCTGTCCTTCCATGTATGTGATGAAATCAGTTTTATGAAAACCCCATAGCAAAATTTTTTTTACCCTGACACCAAAGTTAACTTTTTTAAAGGATTGAGCAGTACTGAACCCGAAACTAGCCTCACATCTAGGATTCGATATGTTGTGTCCGAAAGGTTGTAAAGACGCCATTTATAGCCCTTTGTGATACGTTATGTTGTATATCATCTAAAAGTCCATTCTATAAAAGTCCATTCTATATAATGAATTAAGTTTTCAGAAGATTCCAGGCTGACAAATGTTTCACCTAGACACCAAAATAAACATTTCCAAACGATTGAGCGGCACTGAATCCAAATCCTGGTTCTCCATCACATCTAAGATTCAAGATATCATGTCCAGAATGATTAAGAAGACGCCTTTGTGAAACGTTATGTTGTATATCATCTGAAAGCTCATTCTAAAGGCTTACTATCTGACGTTGCCTGTTAAGTTCTCAGAAGTCTCCAAGGGGAACATTTTTTTACCCAGACACCAAAATAAACTTTTTCAAACAATTGTACATGATCCAAATCTGGTCTCTACATCACATCTGGGATTCGAGATGTACTGTCCGGAAAGATTGAAAAGACGCAATATGTGAGCCTATGGATAAGGTCTGATTATTACACAAATCTATATCAACCAATATAAATAAGTTTCGTACATGTGAAAAAAAACACCTTTAGTCCAAATTTCATCAAAATATCTTGAAAATTGCGATCTGGACATGTCTAAATAGACTCAATGATTCTGTATACTTTAACATCAGCACAAACGTATACTGGTGTAGGGTATACAAATCTGCTGTTATTGCGAAGATATCATCAATTGAAGTTAACGTACGGACCAGCAGACATTGTTAATTGGAATCAAAAAGAGATTTTGAATCTATTGGGACATACATAGGTAGGTGTGGAACCAATATTTTTGTTAGTTATAAGCGGAACTGCTTTAACGTCTCAAAGTAGATGTGATGGAGAAAAATCTGAGGTCAGATTCGGATATAGAAAAGTATAACAAGGTCTTATAAGCATAGTTGGATATGTTAACCATTTTTTTCGCAAAAGAAAACTTTGAATGTTTTACGTAATTTAATTTCAAATATTTAATTAAATAACTATGGAAATAAAAGTGACCAATTGCATATCTTTCTAACCACAAATGAAAAGTTTAAAGAAATTTCAAAAAAATACTTTCAATATTTAGTCAAAAACATAAACATATGTATGTTTCATTTAATTAAGATTTTCCGGCATAAAAGGAGGCTCCACTTCCTTAACTCTCCCAGCACATAGAGAAAATGTCAAACACCACACCAACCAAAAACCAACCAACAATATTCAAACAAACGTGATGTGGTCGGAGGTTGTTGTTGGTGTTGGTGTTAGTTTTCAAAAAGAGATCTTTGGCGCAAGTTTGTTTCTAGTTTGTATCTTGCCACCTTTAAAACTTGAATAAAAAAACCTTTTTTATATTTTGATCATGTTGCTTTTTGGTCATTATTGTCATTGTCGGCAGCTTCAAGTCTGTTTGAAACATTTTGAAAATTATGATATTTATTTCTACGAGTTGTTGTACATGTTTGAATGTAGTTAATGTTGTTATTATTATACTATTTTTATTATTACTGTTGAACTTGGGCGTTTGTTTTTTTTTTTAATTTTTTTATTTTAACGTTGTTGTTTTTTCTTAAATAAATGAATAATAAATAAAGAAGATGCTTTGAACTCGGGATGTGTAAACAATTTAAATAAAAGTAAAAGTTTATTATTATTATTTTTTTTCATTTTATTTGGTTTTATCATACAGAGGTCGGCCACATGTTTGAAAAATGTAAAGACAATTTTTATAAAAATTTGTGTGTTTTCTGAAAAACTTTTATACGTGCATTTGATTACATAATTTGTTTTTTCTTTACTTTTTAATAATTGTTGTTATAGAATCGACCTAATTGTTGGGGTTTATATTTTTAATTTATTAGTGTGACAATTACATAATTTGTGTATTTATTTCCCGGTTTCTATTAACTGCCTGTCACTGTGTTTTGTACATTTTTAGCTGTTGTCGTTTTTCTTTTTATTAAAATATATTTGTTGTTACAATGTTCGTTCTATTATGAAACACTTACTACTTATAGTTTAAGGTGTTTAAATTTTAGTTGTTTTATTTATTACACGCGTGTTGCACTTGCATTTTATAATTGATTATGTGTGAATTTCAAGAGGTTTGGGGGAATGATTCCTAAGTGCTATAAATGGATTGATAAAGTGAACTGCAACAAATCATCTTTAAAGCAAAAAACTAACTAACTAACAAACTAACAAACTAACAAACTAACAAACTAACTATCTATCTATCTATCTATCTATCTATCTATCTATCTATCTATCTATCTATCTATCTATCTATCTATCTATCTATCTATCTATCTATCTATCTATCTATCTATCTATCTATCTATCTATCTATCTATCTATCTATCTATCTATCTATCTATCTATCTATCTATCTATCTATCTATCTATCTATCTATCTATCTATCTATCTATCTATCTATCTATCTATCTATCTATCTATCTATCTATCTATCTATCTATCTATCTATCTATCTATCTATCTTTTTTCCAAAACTTATTACGAAACATTTATTTAGCATTAAATAGTCAATGACTTTATACAAATCGTGGCAATTGTTAAACAACAGTTTACAAATTTAACACTCAATTGTTAGGCTATAAAAAGCGTTAATACCCCAAAACCATCAATGAAAACACACTAGGGGAAACATTAAATGTCAACTATAAAACTGCACTTTTTGTAAAAATAAAACTAATCCACAACAAGTGTAAACAGCGTTACTACCTCAATTACAATTGTTATAAATTTATAAATAAGTAAACAAAGACCGATAGCAACAAAATGTTTAATATATTGACACATGTCGATAATCAACAAAATTTATACCGACAAACACAAAAAAAAGACAGTCAAGAAATGAAATGAAGAATGTTTGCTTTAACAAAAAATCACTGAATAAATAAATATTTGTATGTTTGATTTTTTAAAGAAAAAACAAAGTGATTAAAATCGCTAAAAATGTGAAAGACGCGATACGGTTTTAATATTATAAAATCGTAATTACTAAATTAAACGCAAGAGTTACGGGAATGATTAAATGAATGATGAAAATAAATGATATGAGTTTAAAAACGATGGGCATTAGTTAGTTGGATAATATTGTAATTACAAATGTAAAATAAACAAAAATTACATAAAATGTTCAAGCATTTGGATAAATTATGTCTGAATAAGTTGGGGGGAAAATGTGTGAATTAAAACTGAAAGTTTTTATCACATATATTTAAAAAGTTTATAAACTAATTAATTGAAAATTAATTACACAGTATTTATAACCACCACCATATATAATATTTAAATGTTTTCGAACATTGCTTTACAAGAAGCTAATGGTGTGCAAACAGAAGTTCGATAAATACCATTTTCCTTTATCCAAGTATCTTAATCTCACTTCTATATTTTATTAATAATTTGAGAACTTTATCATAAACATATGTAAATATGAGTTAATTATAAGATTGAATTTAGTATGATCAAGTTTGAAATGATACCAAAATGTGCTTTTTTTAAGTTTTGCGTTCATAATTTGAGTCCCATTTCTACTTAATTTTTGAATTTTGAAAACATTTTCATTTTAATTGTGCTTTTTTAATGAATTCTAATCTCGATTTGAGCATAATTCCTACTTGATTTCAGAACATTTTATAACATTACCAAAAGTCGTTTATTTCTAATTGACAACTCTTACTCTAAGCTGTCCACTGTCAAACGTTTATTTCTAATTGACAACACTTTAAGTAGAACATACATACATGATCATACTTATACTTATGTTGAAACGAATAGTCGACTTTTCGACTTTTTTCGTTTAGTTAAAAGTAGACTTTTTGCATTTTATGAAAAGTCGATTTTTAGACTTTTTTTCATTTAATTAGAAATCGAATTTTAGACTTTTCGAATATGAGTATTTTATAAATAGTAGACTTTTCGACATTTTCCGGCTTTTTTTTGGCTTTTTGACTTCTTTCGACTTTTTTCATTTAATTAAAAGTTGACTTTTAGACTTTTCGATTATAAGTATTTTATAAATAGTAGACTTTTCGACTTTTTTCGACTATTTCCGACTTTTTGATTTTTTTTCGACTATTTTTTTTTAATTTTTCGAGTTTTTCCGACTATTTTGGTGTTTTTATATTTTTTTTAACATTTTTAAAATTTTCGACTATTTTAGACTTTTTTCTACAATTTTCGAGTTTTCGACTTTTTTCGACTTTTTTCGACTTTTAATAACAAAGTCGACTTTTTCACAGACTATAGTCGAGTTATGGAACAAAATAGTCGACTTCGACTTTTCGACTTTCATAAAAGTTGTCTGTTGATTTTAAATTCCTCTGGGGCTATGTTACCTTGATGAATGAACTCATCTTGGTGTTATTGCAATCTTTAAAAAAAATGTGCTACCAGTATCTTTGGTCTGCCGGGCATAAAAACTGATAATGATCAAATACATTCTTTGCCTTTCATTGGAATGATTGACATGGGGTCAAAACAGTGAAGTAAATAATCTAATAATACCGGAACCGGTAGCCCGCAAAACAGAGTTTCGGTCCTTATCTTGTCTAGGTTTTGGAGAGATCCCTTCGGGGAAGAGAGTAATGCCGAGACAACAGTTACCCCACAGTGGAGTGACTGTAGGACTTAAAGCCCTGATACACAGTTGTCAGATCTTACAACGTTGTCAGTTAAATGTTAAGAAAATTTCTAACAATCCTCCGAACTTACAATTTTTCTTTTGCAACGTTTGTTAGAAAAAACATTACTGAGAATATTGCAAGACTTGTAACTTGACACTGTTATCAGACATTTTCTGCACATTTTACTGCCAACGTTGTAAGATCTAACAACCACAATAGCATTACTGACAACGTTGTAAGATCTGATAACTGTGTATCACGGCTTTAAGTCCTACAGTCACTCCTCTGTGGAGTAACTGTTGTCTAGGCATTATCTGTTGTTTCGGCATTACTCTCTTCCCCTGAATTTGTACCCCAAAGGGATCTCTCCAATAACCAGGACAAGATAAATAGCGAAACTCTGCCCTGCGGACTACCGGTTCCCGTTACCATATTATTTGCTTCACTATTTCGAACCTATGTCAAATCATTCTAATGGAAGAACAAAAGTACTGGTAGCACCTTTTTTCAGGAGATTGCAATAACACCAAGATGGGGTCTTTCATCAAGCTAACAAAGACCCATACACCTAGAGTAAATGTGTCGTATGTTGTTTTGTATGAGTGTTTAGAATGAATGAAAAGTGTAATGGTTTAAAGGTTGATGGATAAAAGGTGTCTTATACAAATAGTACCATTCATTATTGGTTTGTTCAGGTTTACTCTGTTCATATTAGATTTACCACTGTGTTCTCTGTGAGTAAGACCAAGTCCTTGGTTGTTGCCGATTTAACAGAGGCCATCCTATATCGGAAATAAAGAAAAGGGGCAGCAATGGTTGGAAATTATTTAGCTCGAGTACTTGAGCAAAGTCTTGATACATGGAGTCTTGAAACATGGACCGGCAAAACTGTACCAAAATTGCCAACGGCGTTTAAGAAGCATAATAGAGCTTTAGTAAGCAATCAGCTCAACCTAAGACTAAAAAAGTTCCACTGTGAAATAAGCACAACACGGCAGGTCTTCATGTAAAGCACTTCGACCATTTACATTGGAAAAGATCATCAATTACACTTTTATATTATAAATTTTATAATGTAATAAGATAAGATGTCATAAGTAATTGACATTTTTAACTTAATGATGGTCAACAATATGAGAATTAAATCATTTATCAAATCTCATCAACATTAACTAAAATTTTAAAGTTATGATTTGATTACAGATGTGGTAAATTTAATTACATGTATGAATGAATAAATGACTAAATTAATTAATGTCTAAATTACTTACTGAATGAATGAATGACTGAGTAAATGAATGCATAAATAGAAATATTTAATATGTAAATTTTATTTGTAAAATAAGTAAAATAATTTGGTATTATTACACACACAAAAAACTAACATTTTAACGATCATGGTTCAGTGATTTTAATATATTTCGTATTTTTTTTTGTATCTTAAGCTATCTGCTTTTTATACCCTACACCACTATAGTGGGGAGGGTATTATACGTTTGTGCTGATGTTTGTAACATACAAAAATATTGGTCCAATACCCACCTTAAAGTATACCGAT